>NC_077233.1:279892350-280192350 GCF_027887165.1 Monodelphis domestica | reverse complement strand
GAAATTCTGTTTGGAAATCCAGGGAAACCTGGAATTATGGTTTTTCATCTCTGAAGAACACTGAGGTGTGGGTGGGGAAAGCAAAACCCTTGCCTTTAGGAGGTGGCTGAAACTAGGAAGAAGTCAATTTTAATTGAATCCTGGAGAAGAAAACTAAGTTTTCTTGTTGTAATACTGCCTTAGTCCTTGATTTTCATTTACCTATTTTGTTAATTAAGCAAAAGTTACTCTACTCACTTATTTCTTGGGTTTTGGAATCTCACTTCAATGGGTATTTTGATGCTAACCTGAAAAAAGTTCAAACCACTGCGAAAGACCAGAAATAACATACAAAATTATTTGCTACAGTTCTGACGAGCTAGTGTATAAAAATCATTAAGTGGTGACATTATATGCAAAAGTTTTGTTTTTTCCCCCAACATAATGTTCAAAGAAGACAAAGAAAATGAAATAAAACATATAGCCCGTGTCAGTACTCTAGTTTAGCGAGGTTAAAACCTATACTTTGAACATATGGATATAAACTTGTGAGGCTATCGTTTTTACAATTTATTCCCTTCTTGTTTTTTGTCTCCTGTCATTGCCCAGGTGTTGCTACTGCTATTTCTTTCTACATCGTAGCTCCTCTCTAGAGCACTGCTGACAAACTCAAAAATAGAAATAGATCCCTGATGCTGGATACTTAAAAACCTACAAATTGACGTTGTCTAGGCTGTATTTTATTTTTATTTACTTTGTTAAACATTTCCAAATTACAACCAGTTCTGAAGGGAAGGGGTCCCTTCTTTCCTTTCTTCTGGGTATCACATGTTTTTAGCCACAAAACTCCTGACACAGGCAAAGTTCCCCTTTGCCTCTTCGGATCCTTCTTCTGTTTTCACATTGACATCCTTTTGCTCCACCTCACCTTTTTTATTTTTTAAAAACTCTGACATTCTGTCTTAAAATCAATACTGTGTTCTAAGGCAGAAGAGCACGAAGGGCTAGTAAATGGCTTACCCACGGTCACACAACTAGGATGTGTCTGAAGCCACATTTGAACTCGGGCCACTGGCCTCAGTGAGCAATTAAATGCCAACTCTCATGGACCTTTGATAATCCTGGATTTCTCTACAGTATTTCAGAGTATATCAGTAACCACTGTCTCATGGACATTCTTTTCTCTCTGGATTTCTATCACACTGTTCTGAGATCTCTACCTACCTATCAGACCACTCCTTCTTAATCTTTTGGCTGGGTTACCCCCCACATCCTGCTCTCCAACAGGTGGATCCTAAGGTTTTGCCTTTAGTTCTCTTCTGTTCTCTCTCTACATTTTTTCACTTGGTGACCTTGCTGGCATATTTCATGCATATGCACACACACACATATATTATTATATAGTATATATATATATATTAGCTATTCCCCAACTACAATTCTTTAAAGCTGAGTTAATGGTGCTTGTGCATCATTTGGTGGTTTCCCCCCTCCTAATATATATATATATATACACACATATGGAATATCTCCAACAATCTTTGATAAGGAGAGGAGACAAGGAGGGAGGAAATAATCAGAAATTCACTTTTACCAGTGAATTTATCTTGTCACCTCATATAAGGCTGAATATGAAAGGAAAAATGAAACTTTAAGACATTTGTGTTTACATGGCAAGAAGTGAGTAGCTGCTCTGAGTTCAAATATGGAAAGTCATATCTTATCTTGCCTGCAAGGTCAAAGTCTACTGCAAATATTCAAAAATGCAGCAATATAGTCCCTTAAGGTGACAGGGTAACTGGCCTTCAGAAAATGACCAAGGACTGTGAAGAGAAAAACTGATGATCCAGGATGTTAAAATTCTTGCACATTCAGTAATCTATGCCTCTGGGTTTAAGCTAGGAGGGGGGAATGTTAGTGTTACCAAAAGAATCCTGGCTAGGTGTAGTCCAGAAAACATTAAAAGGGTTAGATTTGAATTGGGCTATCCATTATACATAAAAATAATACAGTAGCCCCTCACTAAATTGCGGCTCACTTATTACTTACTGCTTCACTATCATGGGTTAAAAAAAAAAATCTAATTCTGTATTGTGGAGTTTTCACTATATTGTGGGATTTTGTGGATGAATACTGTACTGTACACAATGGAAATGCAGTACGCCACTACCACTCGCACAAGTTTGCCAACATGAGATTATACACTATTAGCTGATGAAATGAAAGGTGAGCAACCACATCACTGTGTTCTGAATCCTGGGCACTGATTGGCTCAGTGAGTAGCATCGGTCTGTTTGCTCTACCTCTACTGCAAGGATTTTCACCTACCGCGGGGGTCTCTGGGATGTAACTCCCACAATAAGTGAGGGATCACTATATTACTATTCTCTGGTACTAGCAGGATGAATTCCCTGAATTCAGGAGGAAGGGAGGGAGAGAAGAAGGAAAGGAAGGAAGGAAGGAAGGAAAGGAGGGAGGAAAAAAGAAAGGGAGGGAGGGAGGGAAAGGAAAACTTGAGGAAATACAAAAAATTAACTGGTCCAAATGAAAATATAGCTTTTCACTCAGGGGAAGGGTGAAGTGGGGCATTAGCATTACACAAAGCTATATGCACACCATGGTGCCTGTTCAGAAATCTTTGACTTACGTCCTCTCTTTTTGGTGTAGATACACGTCAGGGCCAAGTATTCCCAAAGCATCTCCAGCAAGAAGTCCAGGTTCAGCTTCATCCCACAACTACAAAGATAAATCACACACATGTACCCATAGCCCCCCAAACCCAGTGACTGTGGGAGAAGTAAGTTCACTGTTGGGACTGATGCAAATGGAAAGAGGAAGATGTAAGACCTCCTCTGAGCTCCTAGTTTACTCACCAAGTCAAGTTGGGGAGAGAGGAGGGGAGGAATGAGAAAGGGGGGATGGGATGGCAAAATTAAGAAAAAGCAGTGGAGATTTCCATGACAGAATTAACAGCCCTTGAAAGAGTGGCCACCATATGGCATGAGGCTAGTTCCTGAGTGTGGAGGAGCCACTGCTAATATCCTAGAACAGTTTGTTTTAGATATAATTGTCCTGGGGATAGCCCGAGGGTGGCTCTCCTCTCAGGTAAACTGCATGAATATTAGAATAACTATCTCTCACCCCATCTCTCAGGGACTTTTGTTTATTTCCAAGATTATGTTTATGTTCGGAATGATTAAGGCTTCCAAGAAGTCTGACCTCTATGGAAAGGAGGCTTTCCTTTCTCTTTACGAAACATGCCACAAGAAATGGCTGCTGGGGGTTGGGTCATGATCTCTGGGGTCTTACCTAATGACGACACTGTTGGGCTTTCGTGCCAGGCGGTCAACTTCCTCCATTGAGATCTGATCAATTTTGTTATAAACCTGATTCCAAAAGGGAAAAGAGAAAGGAAAAGAGGGGTCTTTAGGAAAAACAAATCCATTTAAATATGAATAGTCCTTCATCCATTTCTGGCCAACTGCTTGTCTAACTTACCCAAATACTAGGGGAAAGGGAAGGGAATAGGCATTTTGTATAGCACTTACTGAACTTAGCATTTAAAAACAAACAACAACAACAACAACAACAACAACAAAAAACTCCATTTGATCTCTATAACAACCCCAGGAAGCAGATGCTCTCATCACCCCCCATTTTACAGAGGAGGACATTGAGGCAAACCAATTAAGTGACTTGCCCAGGGTCACACAGCTAGTATCTGGGGCTGGATTTGAACTCAGGTCTTCCAGACTCTGGGCTCAGGTTTCTATCCACTGTGTCACCTATCTGCCTCTAAGAGTAGTAGAGTGGAGAGCTAGGTGGTTCAATGGATTGGGTTCAAGTCTAGCCTCAGACAATTCCTAGCGGTGTGACCCTGGGCAAATCACTCAACCCCCACTGCCCACCCTTCACCGCTCTTCTGCCTTGGAACCGATATACAATATTGATCCTAAGACAGAAGGGGAGGGTTTAAAGAGACTTTGGCATCTTAGAATGCGAATGCACAGACCGCAGCCTGGTTTCAGACTTGAAAACAGTCATTTGTGTTATAACCAAACCAAACCAATGTGATGTAGGGTGTTTCAGTGAAAAGGGAAAAAGCGTTCCATGTCCTTGTCTTTTCCTAGGAGCCGTTTTTCCTTAGTGACTCAGAGACACAAAAGGCGTTCACTAAAGGCAACGGGATTCCATTGTCACCCTCTGCCCCCACCCGAAGGTCAGGTGCCACTTACATACAAGCAGGGCATGTACACTCGGTTGCCAACAATCACGTCAATAAACTCGTCTGGGGAACAGTCTTCTCGGAAGAGTACTTCAGCGTTGAAGATCTCTAATGTGGTTGAGGTTAAGGTCAATGAATGTGCTTTTCTGATGAAGGAACCAGGGGCCTCGCGTGAAAATCAAAGAGTCTTGGGGTTGGAAAAGCCCTCAGAAGTCATTTAGGCAGGCAACTAGGTGGCTCAGCGGACAGTCGGGCCGAGAGAGAGGAGGCCCTGTGGTCAGGTCTGGCCTCAGACACATCCCACCGAGGTGATCTTGGGCACGTCACTGGACCGCCACTGCCAAGTTTGATACGTAAATATATACAATGCTCCTCTACCTCGGAACCCAAACCCACTGCTGACTCTAAGATGCAGAGTGTTATAACATTTCCTTCTGCTCCCCGCGGGCTCCCGTGCCTCCGGGGGCAGGGAGGTCAAGGTGTGGGTAGAGAGCTCTGACGGCCACGGTTTTCTAGCTTATGCCCCGAAGTGTGGCTCCCTGTCACAGTCCTACCCACGCCTTCCCTGAAAAGAGGATAAACCGACTGTCTTTCTGGCCTCCCGCAAGCCCCAAGACTTCTGGGCCAAGCTGTCACCGGGGCCTCAACCCCAGGGAGTCTGCCCTACCAGCAAGGGGCAGTTTGGCCGACAGAACGGGCTTTCCAATAGTGGCGGGCGTCCGTGCCGCGCCCCGGATGTCCACTCCTACCTCCGGGCCCCACGAGTCCCTTCGAGGGCGGCCTTCCTCCCCGGTCAGAGCAGCCGCTGTTTAGGGGGCCTCCGCGGCTACGTCCCTTGAGGAAAGGATACTGTACTCGTGCAGGATGAGCTGCACCAACTTTTCGGAACACTGGCTCAGGGTGACGGTGGAGTTGAAGGAGATGCCGCCCCCTTTCTTTGGCTGGGGGGTGAACAGGAGAGACAAAGGACGCCGTGAGACAGTTTCTACCCGCCTTCATCTGAGCAACCAAGCCCCGACGCCGCCCAGAATCCTCACCTTGAAGTAGATGTTGGGCTTGTGCTTGTTGAGCCGGATCCCCACAGATTCCAGTTCCTTTTCCAACAGGGACCTGTACGGAAGAGCAATGACAGCGCCTTGAGAGGAGGGGAGGGGAGGGGAGCCTACCAGCCCCCAGCTCTGCGCCTTCCCACGTTACGGAGCGCACAGCGCCAGCGACTACGCAAGCTGTCACGTCTGAAGCAACTCCAACTCTCGGGAGGCTGCGTGGCAGACAGGTCCAGAAGAGTAGGGAGAATAAATCCCAACCAATGCAGGGTGTGCTTGGCACAGAGGCCTGCTCCACTCACATACCAGCACTATCCAACCCCTTACTTAGTGGAGGATAAAACTCAGATAAAAGCTCTATCTTCCTTTTCCAAAGGAACTCAGAACGGGTCTTTGGCAGTTACAAGCCAGAAAACAGGCCAAATTAGTGGCTGTGGGTGAAGGTGGAACCCTTTGCCCACACACGCGACCTCACAAGGGAACACCCGTAGCCCGGAGGGGCAGGGAATCGATGGGACTGTTCCCGGAGGCCGGGTTTCTGCCAGCCTTCAGGCAGCAGCTTGGCAAGGCTGGCCCCTCTACCCAGGGTGAGTGAAGGCCCCGGTAGAGAAGTCAGCTAGAGTTCCCTTTCCAAGCTCCGTGGCCAGGGCCGACGACAGCCCTCGCCAACCCTTCCTTCTGCTCTCCTGCTGTAAACCACTCCTGACTCCCGAGGGCTTAACACCGAGGCACAGGTGGGCAGGAACTTAAATAAGCCGACTCCCTCTCCAGGGCAACGATGGCCGAACCCAGTCTGCGTGGAAGGACGACTTGCCAGGCGAAAGCTGAGAGCTTTCTTCCCTACTGACCCAGAGTCTAAGGTTCCAGCCCTTCGGAGAAGGCTGCGGGGGCCAGACTTTCTTTAGGGGCCTCAACTGCACAGCTGCTAGTAGAAGTCAGAACGACTCAGCAGATATCTAGGCCCAGGCAAACAGCAGCCAACTTGGTGCCAAGCCGTTGGGGCATCACAACAGCACTTGTTCCAGCCGGAAATGTCGGGCCCAACCTTGTCCCACTCCCTCCCTCTCTACTGACCTCTGCACTTCTCCCTTGGTGGCATCCAGCATCATGATGACCACATCGGCTGTCCTAGCCACAGCAATCACCTGTCGGCCCCTGCCTTTCCCTGGGAGAAGCAGAATATGGAATTAGGTACATCCCTCTTCCTAGAGAAGGATGTTAGAGATTATCCAGCAATCTGGTCCCCTTCGTCACCTACATTAGGGGATTCCCGAAGCACCATATTGACTCAAAACCACAAATACATTATGGAGCATTGCATTTTTGTTCATTTGTCTCTCCTCTCTCTCCCCCTCTGTCTCTCTCTCTCTCTCCCTCTGTCTCTCTCTCCCTCTGTCTCTCTCTGTCTCTGTCTCTCTCTCCCTCTGTCTCTCTCTCCCTCTGTCTCTCTCTCCCTCTGTCTCTCCCTCTGTCTCTGTCTCCTCTCCCTCTGTCTCTGTCTCTCTCTCCCTCTGTCTCTCTCTGTCTCTGTCTCTCTCTCCCTCTGTCTCTCCCTCTGTCTCTGTCTCTCTCTCCCTCTGTCTCTCTCTCTCTCTCTCTCTCTCTCTCTCTCTCTCTCTCTCTCTCTCTCCCTCTGTCTCTGTCTCTCTCCCTCTGTCTCTGTCTCTCTCTCCCTCTGTCTCTGTCTCTCTCCTCTCTCTCTCCCTCTCTCTCTCTGTCTCTCTCCCTCTCCCCCCCTCCCTCTTCCCCCCTTCCTCTCTCTCTCTCTCCCTCCCTCCCTCTCTCTCCCCTCTCTCTCTCTCCCTCTGTCTCTCTCTGTCTCTCTCTCCCTCTGTCTCTCTGTCTCTCTCTCTGTCTCTCCCCCCCCTCTGTCTCTCTCTCTCTCTCCCTCTCTCTCCCTCCCTCCTTCCCTCTCTCTTTTTATATTAGATAGATAGATAGATATAGACATAGATAGATAAAATCCTCACCTCCTATCTTAGAATCAACACTAAGTTTTTGGCAGAGGAACAGTAAGGGCTAGACAATGAAGGCTATAAGTGACTTTCCCTGGGTCATACAGCTAGGAAGTGTCTGAGGCCAGATTTGAACCCTCCGGTTGAGCCACCTCGCTGCTCCCCATCCCCCCAATTGTATTTTAATCTGGCTTGCTCCACACACAGAAGTTTTGTAGGCTGGAGGCAAGTTTGCTGCCTTTGATCTACACAATTGTTCTAGGGACATATTTAGAGTATCTCAGAGTTGAAGAGACTTTAAGAGGTGTGTGGAGGCTCACTAACAATAACTATTGGGAAAAGAGTTTTTCATCAAGACATCAAAAATTAAAGACTGGGGGCATCTAAGTGGTTCAGTGGATTGAGAGTCAGGCCCAGAGACAGGAGATCCTGAGTTCAAATCTGACCTTGGACACTTCCTAGCTGTGTGACCCTGGGCAAGTCAATTAAGTCATTTAACCCCATTGCCTAGTCCTTACCACTCTTCTGCCTTAGAAACAATACAAAGTACTTATTCGAAGATGGAAGGTAAGGATTAAAAAAAAAAAATTAGAAGCTGTAGGTAGATCTCTTTATGTCTCAGGAAGTGGAGGATACAAGAGGAAGAGAGATACCTTGGCCGCTCTGGAAGCCGGAGTTTAGTGATAGCTTGAAAAGACCATGGATTATATTTCTTTTTAAATTAATTTTATTTATCCTGTTAAATATTTCCTAATTACGTGTAAAATTTTTTTAAACAATCATTTATTAAAAATTCGAATTACAAATTTCCTTCCTCCTTGAGAAGACAAGCAATTTGAAATCAACTACACACATGTGTGAACCATGGACTAATCTCTAATTGAATCTCTACCAAAAGGAATGCTCAGATAGCTTACACTTATAATTGCTGTTCTGATAAATTTACAGGTATTTCCTGACACAGAAGTAAATCTCTGCTAAAAACATTTCCTGGGGATTTGAGGAAAAAAATGGGAACACAATACATTAAGTCGAGCCTTTAGCCATCTCTCCAAGCTAATCGTAATAGCTGCAAGAACATGTTAATCTACAGTATATCTACAGTTTTATTTTGGGGTTTTGGCTTTGTATGAGTGTGCTCTTACAACAATGGCCAATTTGGGGAAGTGTGTTTTGCACGAATTAATATATGTATGGGCCCAGCTCAAGTTGATCACCATCCTTGAATGGGGGAGGTAGAGTGACAGCTCGAATCTTATCATTTTGGAAAGCATATGTTGAAAATTATTACATGTAATTTGGGAAATAAAATATCTTTAAATAAAAAATTTTAAACCATGTTATTGTAGAACGAAAGCCTGACAAAGAGGCTTAGTCTTTGATTACAATTCTAATAAAGGACTATTCTCTGAGCTCTACCACTATTATCAGGTCCATATTTCCTTACCTCTACTAAGGAATTTCCAACATCTCTGACCTGAATCATGATGACTACCCAACTTTGGCCAGCGGTATAAATGAAAAGACAGAGGTACTTCATGGCAAGCTCATCAACCCCCAACCCAACCAGCCCTCAAGCCACTGTGAGGTAGAGCTTGGCTCGGGCACCTCTACTCCAATCTCTGCCTCTACCAAGGTTCTGCGTCAGTGATGATGAATAAAAACTAAATCAATTTTCCTACCTTGAGCAGCACCTTCAATGATTCCAGGAAGATCTAAGAGCTGAATATTGGCTCCTTTGTACTAGAGCAGAGGAATGAAAGAGAAGAGCTATGCGATGATGCTCTGCTGAATAGGACCTAACAACTCTACGTTTTTAAGCTAGTATAGCCCACCCTATCAATCCCAACCCATCTTTGAAAAGCTAGCCCAGTACTGGCATAAAAAGAAAAGAGTTTCAAAACCTTCGATTTGGGACAGGAGCTACCTTGTACCATTTTACACCGATCTAAGGATCATCACATCTTTTTACAATCAGGTCATCAAGAGAGTTTCAAGACAATATAATAATAATAACAGCTAACATTTGCATAGCACCTACTATGTGCCTGGCACTGTGCTCACTGTATATCTTTCTTTTTTTATTTTTTAATCCTTACTTTCTGTCTAAAAATTCATACTAAGCATTGATTCCAAGGCAGAAGGATGGTAAGCAACGGGGATCAAGTGACCACCCAGGATCACACAGCTAGGATGTGTCTGAGGCCAGATCTGAACCTAAGACCTCCCATCTCCAGGTTCAGCTTTCTATCCACCGAGCCACCCAGCTGCCTTCTATATCTTTTGAAATAAACAAATGATCTGGTTTTAAAACAGATCACAATATAGGCTGAAGATCTAAAGCATCATTAATTTTTTTTGATGAAATCATCCTTTTTACTGGGTCTAATTAGTGAGCTGAGATCTACAGGAGATGTTTGGAAGAGTGTTCTTACTGCTCTCACTAGAGCAAAATTAGAGTTCCTAGAAGCAGTGAGGAGAAGTGGTCTTTTGAAGCTGGTTAGTCTAAAGTTCTAATCCAGCATTCCTATAGACCAGTGATGGTGAACCCATGGCACAGGTGCCAAAGATACCACACAGAGTGCTCTCTATGGGCACTTGGCCACCCAGAATTCATTACTAAAAAGGCAGAGGGACTTAGACAGAACTGCTCCCCTCCCTCTCTTCACCTGTGCTGAGGACATTTCTCATATGACCTGCCTCTTTGCCCAGCAGCCCAATGGAAGCACTTCCTTCCTCCCCTATGTGGGATAAGGGGGGCCAGCATGTGGTCTGTGGGTGGGGAGTGGGGTAGGGATGGGGCCTGGCACTCTGTCTCTAAAAGGTTCACCATCACTGTTATAGACTATGGAAACTGTCAACAATTTTGTAAGGACTCAAAACTATAAGGCAAGGCAACTTTAGGGCAACTAAGTTAGTCTTAACAAAGCCTTAACAAAAGTTCAAATGCCAGACATGCAAACATGTACCTACATACTTGCATTCCCTACTCTACCCCCCTTATAATTCAGTTAAATCAAACTTACTTCAATAACACCTGGGATACATGTCAGAGTGGTGAATTCATAGGATGCGGCTTCACTGGCAGTAGATGTCATTAAGCTCAGGAAGGTAGACTGAAAAATGAAACCATCCAGTCAGGAGGTAAGATTCCAAACTGCCACACTTCCAACCCCTCTAGCTTTATTGGCCAGCAGTCTCAAAGTAAAAAAAGCTCTGCTACAAAGTAGACTGGACAGAGAAGGAGGATGAGGAAGGGACAAACAGAAAGGGAAGGATAGGAGAAAAGTAAAATGCTATAATTTTATTCATTTGACCCTGAGTGATAACCCACCCAAGTGAAATTCACCATCACATTTTCTGACTTTTTAAGAGAAGAAAAGTGATCAGGTGGAAGTCAAATATCTACACAACAATTTCCCTTTCCTCCCTCCCCACCATCCCTGTTTTAAAAATAATTCCATAGTCATCACTGAAGGTAAAGCTGGGCACACTAGTGCATAGTTGATGGAGCTTTAAGTTAATTGATCTAACCAGTCTGGAAAGCAATTCAGAATTATGCTAAGAAAGGGCCTAAAATGGCCATACTTTTTGACCCCAAAATTCCACACTTAGGAATATATCCCAAGGAGAACAATGATATACAACTCATAAATACTAAAATATTTAAAGCAGTACTTTTAGTAGTAGCAAATGACTGAAAACAAAATAGATAACCATCAATTGGAGAATGGCTAAAGAAGCTGATGAACATGTAGTAATGATGTAATGTTACTTTGCTGGAAGGAAACAGAGAAACATGGGAAGAGATACTAAATGACATAAATTGAAGTAAGCATTGTCCAACAACAATATAAATGAAAATAAAAACAACAAAATAAAACGGAATGCTGGGAAATTTAAAGACAAAGAATGGCCCCAAAGAAGAGATACAAAACAGTACCTCTTCACCTTTTTGCAGTGGTTGGGAGGTCCTGGGTTCAAATTTGACCATAGACACTTCCTAGCTGCATGACCCTGGGCAAGTTACTGAACTCCCATTGTCTAAATCTTACTAGTCTTCTGCCTTGAAACCAATACACAATATTGATTCTAAGACAGAAGGTAATATTTAAAAAAAAAAGTACATGCAATGGACTGACCTTGGTGAGAAGGGTCTAAATTAGGGTGGTGGCCAGATGAGTTGAGAAAATAGGGCAAGTTCAAGAGATTGTAGAATTAGAACTGACAAGACTCCCCTTCTGCATTTTTCCAAATTTCATTTCCTTTAAACATGAAGTGTTTTGTGATCTTCTAGCACCCTCCCTCCCCAAATGATCCCATATTTTATTTTGCATCCACTTATAAATGGACATACGTCTCCCTCTTCTATAGAATGTAGGCTCTTTTTTCATCTTCGTATTTCCAGAACTCCTGCACACATCACAGGCATTTAATAAACACTTGCTTGATTGATTTTATTCAGCTACTAAGTGGCCGTATGAAATGAGGGAGAGGTAGGGGTCAAAGACAAGTCAGAAGTTTCAGAATTGAGTGATTGGGAAGAAGGTGATGTTCTCAACAAAACAGAAATACAAGGGAGGGATTTTGAGATCCAAGATTTTGAGAGGAATATAGTAATATAATGAGTTAGAAATGCCCGATAGATTTGATGCCACATTGAAAGGGGTTGAAGAGTGAGACTAGAGAGGAAATGGCAATGCACTCAAAGATCTTTCAATCACACATTTCCTTGCTATTAGGCTAAAAAACCCCCAAAGAATGACATTCTAAGGGAGGTCACTGATTCTGGAGTTGTCAGGCTCACATAATCAGACAATAATATATATTGAATAGTTTATTTGCCTCCCTAAAGGGCAGTACGCTGAAGACCAGCTATAGGATTCTAGGAATCTACAACATGGATCATGGACACAAATATAATTAAGTTTTTTTTAAAACACTTACCTTGCATCTTAAAATCGATACTGTGTTCCAAGACAGAATGATGGTAAGGAATAGGCAATGGGGGCTAAGTGACATCGCTCAGCATCATACAGCTAGGACATGGCTGAGGCCACTTTTGAAGCCAGGCCTTCCTATTTCTAAGGCTGGCTCTCAATCCACTGAGCCACCTTGCTGGAGGCTTATAGGGTCTTAAAGCGTCTTAAAGCTAAGGGCAGGTGAGGAGGTATTCCAGGCATGAGGACAGAGAGTATAAAGGCAAGAAATAGAGCACCATGGGAAATGGGAAATGGAGATGCCAGATGAGAGAGAGAGCAAGAGAGCCAATCTGGTTGGACTAGAGTACAGGGAAGGGAAAATGTCGTTTCTTAGGTAAGGAAAGGTAGTATTGGAGAGAGTGGGGACTGGAGGCAGGGTGACCCATGAGGATGCTATTTCACAACAGTCCTGGCAAGACAAGGGGAGAGTCTAAGAATTTCAATCACTGACCTTACCCACAGAAGGAAAGCCAATCAGAGCCACTCGGGCATCCCCAGATTTCATCACGTCGAAGCCTTCTCCTTTGGTAGAGGCAGATTTGGAGGGTTCCAAGAGCTGGGCTCTGTACTTGGCAAGCTTTGCTTTCAGCAAACCAAGATGGTACTCAGTAGCTAAATATCACAAAACCAGACACCAAAGATCAAAGTCCAGGTAATCAAAAGACATGCAGGTAAGACATAAGTGAATGCTGTGAAACTGCCCGAGAATATTTAAGCTGAACAGAAACGATGGCCCAAGCATCTAAAATGTCACGGAGAGTCACCACGGAGTGTCTTTTTTGTTACATCCAACAAAACTAGGAAGGAAACGAACAAACCCAACTGACAACTACATTTTATTTTACTCCAACTGCAGCCCCAGATCAGCTGGGCTTCCCACTGCCAGAGTTAATAACTGTTTCAAGTGTTCTTTCCTTGCAGCAATAACTATTTTATTCCTATGCCAAAGGAACCTTCTTCTCCTTGCATCCTAGACTAAACTGCTCTCACAGAGGAATGCACAATAACTGGGACTTCAGATAGGCAGTACACTGGGCCAATAATGAAGGCAAAGCTCATCTTCAGTAGCTCCCATGTCCCACGACAGGACATCTAGACTCCTCTACCTGCTCTGCAGGGTCCGGAACCTTAGTCACCAAAGGTCCCGGGTATGGTCCTTTGCGTCTCAGTCTACACAGGACGAGAGAAGGAGAACCATTCTGCCAAATTCATTCCTGCTTCTTC
Source organism: Monodelphis domestica (assembly GCF_027887165.1). Classification (NCBI taxonomy): domain Eukaryota; kingdom Metazoa; phylum Chordata; class Mammalia; order Didelphimorphia; family Didelphidae; genus Monodelphis; species Monodelphis domestica. The sequence goes on along the minus strand of NC_077233.1, from coordinate 280,178,939 downwards.
GTTCTCTCTTCTGCACTTCTGGGTTCCTTTCAGTGTCGCCTCCTCCAGGCAACCTTCCTGACTAGTAGCTCTCTTCAGTCTATCTTGCCCTTAGGAACTACACACCTGGATGCTGCCCTTAGCCTCCCCGGTGCTTCGGTGGGTTTTTGTGGTGGTCTACCCAAGCTAAACTCCTCCAGGGTGGGGAACAAAGCATATACTTCATTGCTTCTCCCTCTTGTGGCAGCCCTCCAGTAGATGTGTGCTAGGATTCACTGGCACCGAAGTGGGCTAATACACGGATGTTGACCTTTCAGCCATCATCCAGCCTTTCTTTCCCTCCCTCTCCTCTTTCTCTCTCCCTTCCTCATTCTCTTTCCCTCCCTCCCCCACCTCCTTCTCCCTCTCCCCCCACCCCCTTTTTTTTCTCTCTCTCCCCGCTCCCACCCCCAAGACTAGGGGAAAAGTGATTTGCCCAAGGTCACAAGAATGTAAGATTCCGCCCTAGCACACACTTTGGACGTCATCTGGTTCAAATCCCCCATTTTACAGAGGAGGAAACTGAGGCCCAGAGAGAAAATACCTGCCAACGGTCATGACGATGATAAAAGGCAAAGCCGAGATCTGATCTCAAGTCCCCAGACTAAAAATCCGGTCCTCTTTCCCACCTGACCACACAGTAAACAGCTTGATCAAAATTTGAATTCAGGTCCTCGGGTTGTCCATCATCCTGCGCTCTTTTCCCACCTTTCCAATGAGGCAACTCCAAATTCAAGAAAGAATCTGGGGCGTCGGGGCCGAAGCCCCGACCTTAGTCACCTCCGCTGGCCCCGCTTCTCCCGCACCGTCCCGCCCATTGCACAGATGGAGAAACCGAGTCGGGTGGGCAGTCACGAGCCCGCATCCCGGGAACGGGAGCGTCCCATAATCCCCAGGCCCGGCACTCACCCTTGTTCTTCTGAGTACGGGCGATCTCCTTCTCGATCTCCGAGATCTTCTCCAGGATGCCCATGGCGGCGGCGGCGGCGGCGGCGGCGGCGGCAGTAGCAGCGGCGGTAGCGACAGCGGGGAAGACGACAGCGGAGGAAAAGCTGTAAGTGAAGGCCGGATGCCGGCGACCGGAAGCCGACACCGAAGAGCTCCCCCCACAGCCCGCCCTCGCCTCACGAAGCCGCCGCTTCGCCGGGTGCTCCTCGCATCAGTGCTCGAGCGGCCGACGCACAGCGGCACCCCCTGCACGCCGAGTTCCGCAGTCCGGGGTGGTCCGCCGGTTGTGCTTTCCTGGGAGTTAGGGGAGCTCTGCGGAAGCGCGCCAGCACCGACGCCTTCCCGCGGCTTCCTGGCTGGGTTCCCCTCCCCAACTTTCCTTAAGGACAACCCTGACCTCCAAAGCAAGATCCTCCGACCCTCTGAGACCCGGAGAGGGCATGTGCAAAGGGCTCGCGGTGTGCATCTTGGAGCCAGCACTGGATCGAGGCTCGAGCCTAGGCAGCTACGTAGAGCGGCACCTAAAGCAATGATCTTGGAGTCAGGAAGCCCCGAGTTCGAAATCTGCTCGAGTCGCTTTTCTCTGATCCTCGGACATCTTGGTGGTACAACGGAGAGAAAGCTCTCAAGTTGTCAGGAACTCGGAATCCCACAAAGTCTCTTAGCTGTGTGACCCTGGACTAGTCACTAAAACCTTCCTGTTTCCCCACCTTTAAAAATGGGCATAATATGCCACAAGGGTTGTGAGAATGAAATGAGACGTTAAAAGGGTTTACAAACTTTAACTTGTTAAAGTCTTGCCTACCTATTCATGACCCCAATTGAGGTTTTCTTGGCAGATACTGGAGACGTTTGCCATTTCCTTCTCCAGCTCATTTGACAGATAAAGGAAACTAAGGCAAGCAGGTTTAAATGGCTTGGCCAGGGTCACACAGCTAGTATGGGTCTGAGGCAGGATTTGAACTTGACTCCAGGCCTGGCACTAAACCGCATTAGCTACCCTTACAAACCTTAAAGTACTGTCTAAAACGTAGGTCGTTGGCATTTTCCTTATTTCATCATTTCTTCCTCAGTAAAACTATTTGAAACTGACCCCACAATATTATAATCTTATAACTAGGATGCATACAGGCTAGGTGAGAGGTAATGGCGGTGGGGGAAGTCACTAATGGAGGGGGGCAGGAAAGGGAACTTCCTGTAGAAATAGGGATTTAAGTCAGGGAAGTTAAGATGTGGGAGGCAGCTAGGTGGCTCAATGGATAGAGACAGGCGTGGAGAGGAGGTCCTGGGCTCGCAGTTGACCGTAGATACTGCCTAGCTGTGCCACGCTGGGCACGTCACTGTGTCATTCTGACACGACAGAGGATAAGGGTTAATGAAGAGGTGGGAGTCTAGGAGGGCGGCCAGAGCACGGGCAGATGGAGTATCCTCTACTGGAAAGTAAGCCAGGGCTTAGATCCTAGATCTCCAGCTGCTTACATCTCCCTGCGCTTAGTTCCTTCATGGCAGGAGGAGGTGAACCTCCAGGCGCCTTGCCAAGAAAACCCCGAGGCCAGTACGGGGTGCTGTGGTCCGTGGTCACACCTTAGAGGAAGAGCAAAATGCCAAAGAAACTCTGGACATGGCTTTCTCCAGCCCTAGGCCAGGCCTCGGAGAGAGGCATAGAACATAGAACATCGGGACTGAAAAAGGCCCGAAGGCCCCTCATTCCAACTTCTCCTTAACAGGGCCGGAGGAACCAAATGAATGCATTAGGGCAACAGAGTGGCTCAGGGGAAAGAGCCAGGTCTGAAGACAGGAGGTCCTGGATTCAAGTCTGGCTTCAGACACTCCCTCGCTGTGTGAGCCTGGGCAAGTCACTCAATCCCCACTGCCTGGCCCCTGCCACTCTTCTGCCTTGGAGCGGATACTTCATAGTGATTCTTAGATAGAAAGTGTTTTAATTCACTTCTCAGAAGTCACACAGCTAGTCAAGGTCCTATCTGAGCACATCTCCTGACTTCTAATTCCTTGCTTCCCCAGAATATGTCAAGCGTCCTACAGATTAAAATCTGGCCCCAAACCACACTCCCTTGGCAGGAGCCACAAGGAACCTGGAGGGATGCCCCAGAGTGGGCTTCAAAGAGGTGGCACTTAAGAAGGAATTCTGATAGAACTGGCACCAAAGCCAGATGTGCTCATCCTCGTCGTCCACATCTGTACTGCTCTTCAAATGAACAAGTGACACAAAGTTCTGGAAAGGGTCTTGCCGGACTTCCTAATTACCCAGGCAGCACAGAATTAGCAGAAAGAGCCCATCTTGGAGCAAGAGAAGCAGCTTTCCAAATAGTTTTGCAGCTTAGCGGGGGGACTTTGGGGATCCCAAGATGCACGGCATCAGGAACACAGAGATGAATGCCTCAGTTCCCGTCCTCAAGGGCTGTTTCAATAGGAGGGGCAGAGAAGGATTTGGACAAAGAATTGGGTTTCCGGGAAGGCTTCATGAAAGAGAATGAAGAGAAGTCCAGGGACAGGAAGGGATGGGGATAGGGGACTGCTTGAGTTTAGGGACGCAGGAAAACAAAATGAAATCTGGAGTGATTAGTTCAGCCTGCTGGGAATGTAGGATGTATAAAAAAGTAATATGAAACTGCTGAAAAGGCAGGCTAGAACTAGACTGAGGTGGACATTACGTGCTAGGAATTTATATTTTATCCTATCCGATTTTGAACAGGGGAATGACATGGCCTACACGTGTATCAGACAGATGGTTCTGACGGCTGAAATGGATAGAGGGAGGAGCCTCGCGGTGACAAAACAACTTTTGCGTCTATTATACTAGGCAAAGCAAAGGTATTGATTAAGGTGGCAGCCACCACGTGAGCAAAGAAAAGTGTACAAATTCCAGAAATGCCTCTAACTAAAATCAACCACATTTACGGAAAAGGAAAAAGACAAAGGAAACCTGACCATTGGATTCTGGGCCCCTGCTTGAATGACAATGGCAAACACGACTTAATCTTTCCAGGCTTCAATTTGGGGTGGGTTTTGTTTTCTCTTTAAGCTGTTGTTGCTTTGAGCTGAGATTTTCTTTTTCACAACAGATGCACAACTGTGCAAAACTGGATTCTTTTAGGGTACCAGTGATTTCTAAAGAGCACTGAAAAACAGCTCCAAGGTCAAGCCACTTATTTCCTGGATGCCCCCAAAGCAGTTTTCTGCCAAAACAAAATAACCTCGCCACTTGGCTACCCATCAAAAAGGAAAATAACTGGCATGTATGTAGTGCCTTTCGAGATTTGTAAAGTGCCATGAAAATGTCATTTTATTATCACAGCCACCCTGTTAGGAATGCTATTATTTCGGTTTCACAGATGAGAAAAACTGAAGCAAGAGTTAAGTGATTTGTCCAGGACCAAGGTGTCAGAGATTCGAACACTGGTCTTCCAGACTCCAGGTCCAACGAGAGCTGCATCGCTAAAAGTGAGTTCTACTTTCTCAAGTTGGAACCATGGATTTCTGCTTACTAGCTAAGTGATCTTGGGCAAAGTCACTTCCCTCACCCCGAGCCTATTTTCTAAAATTCAGAAAGGCAAAAATTGTGTGTTGGCTACAAGTGGTCAATGTTTTGGAGGCAGCAAAACAACAGAAGAACATCCGTTATTTAAATCCAGGATTCTAAAGCAATTGCTCTTTTCCTAATCTCACCCAACCACATCCGTTGTACAATTTAGCATGGATGAGAGGCCTCATGAAGCAGGTGTCTCCATCAGGGAGGACTATCAGGTCTGGAGGACCAACAGAGTTTGAAGTTGGAGTATTCCCGGATGTAGGCGGCAGCTAGGTGGCTCAGTGGACAGCACTAGGCCTCGAGTCAAGGAGACCAGTTAAAATCCACCCTCAGACACTTACTTAGCTGTGTGACCCTGGGTAAGTCACACCCTATGTTTGCCTTAATCCATTGCAGGAGGACTTGGCAAACCACTTTAAAATCCCAGGGGGCAGAGGTGGCATGCCGTGGCCCAAAGGGCCATAAAGAGTTGGACAATAAGTCCCTGAATGTGTTCGGTCTGTTTTGCATTGCACCTTCAGACTCAACGACTTGCCTGTGGTCTAAACAGTAAGAGAACCAAGGAAAGAAGGGCCATCATTTTCGTTCATCCCATTACTGACTCTCCTGGAGGTTAAAACGAGAACTCAAAAGACGGAATTGCCTGAGTAGGTTTCACGTAGCTTCTAGAAAATGCCCCTTAGCCCAGGAGGACCGAGTTTGAAAGACGACGATCAGATCTGAAGAAGCACAGATCCACTCCGTCACCCTAGCCGCCTAAAGAAAATCAGCTCTCAGAATACGGTGCAATTACTCTAGCCTCTGGCTAGTCGACGTTACCCTCCTCCCCTCTCCTAAAATCTAGACAAACAGCCCACCTTCTGCAGTTAGCTGGGAAGTCTCGGATCTTCAGGTCTGTGCTACTGCCTGGGAATATTCTTGATTATATTCTACTTGCCCCACTAACGACCTGTTATTTGAAATACCATAGTTCTGATTTTTTAAGGTTGACAGGAAGGAAAATGGAGTAGAAACTTTGGATTTCCTTAGCAGTTAAAGGCCTTGGAAAGAAGACCATGGGTACAAATAGTTTCCTGTCTTTAAAGGTGTTTCTGAAGAGGAAAAATTAAAGGGCTGTTACTGACTTCCCAGAGGTCCTTTCATCCCAATAGATTCAATTATCAAGCTTGTTGTAATTTCATCACTGAAGCAATTTGAATGCCTTTCTTTCAGTTGAGTTGATATTTATAAACTTTGTTCGGTGTTGCTGCCTAATGACTTGGGCCTCGATCCAGAAAAATACATGTACATATTTTTTGCTGATCTAGCTGATGGTAAAAGAAGAAAAGTTAAGTGTTGAAAAAAATGCTAGGCTGGAGAGTATAGAATTAAAAATGCGTGTATAAGAAGGATAGATGTAAATGATCATGTGCTGGTCCTTTAGTACAATACAAACTAATAAACAAATTACAGAACCTCTATCCCTGCTTTGTATCTGGTGTTGCTTCTTTTAATGATAAGGCCAAAGAACAAAATGGAATTTTAAAGAAACTACCAAAACTGGAAAGGACTTTGCTGTGTGTTGATTATATTTCCTTTGTTTTTAAGCATGATTAAATACAGACAAATTAAGTTTAAGAGAAGAATTGTTCTTTCTTACTTTCAAATCTCTAAAGGATCTAAAAGTAGACATATACCGAGAGTTGTTGGGGGAGGGAGGAAGCACTGCAAAGTTGAAAATATCAAAGATTGGAAGTTAAAATTAACTCTTTGTGAGGATGACCTAAAATGAGCTTTACACTGTTTGGACAAACTCCCACATCAAATATGATCTCAGTACACGAAGAAAAATGTCAATCTCCAAAGTCACAACTGGAGAGAAAGATCTCCCTTTTTTCCAAACTCAGTAATTGTTCTCTTTGCAGCTATTGGTTTCTACTTTCTAAAAAACCCTTACTTCTGACTTATGAATCAATACTAAGTATTGGCTCCAGAGTAAAAGAGTGGCAAGGGCCATGCCACTAGTGTCTGAGACCAGATTTGAACCCAGGATATCCCATCTCCAGATTGGTGCTCTATCCGCCAAGGCACCTACTTTTGCCCCTTGCTTGGTTTCTTATAACAGTTTTGGTTTTGGTTTAAAAATAGGGCAAACACACTGCTCAATTACCTTTATTATATATTTCGTTTTATTATTTGGACATTGATAGCTCTGCAAAATACTTTTCCCCACCCCAACCCTTTCCACAATTCATCCATAAAGAAACAAAATATTTTGTATTCACTTAAATCTAATAAAAAACTTAAAATTCAAAGATGAAATTTTTTTTCCAGAACACATTAGTTGTTTTAAACTGCAATGCAACATATTTAATGGCATTTCTTTTAAAAATTATCTGAGACTCCATTTTATAAGAGGGGGGAAATTAAATCAAGGTCTTAAAAAGGAAATTCCCTATTTTCATAAGGAAAGATAACCCTAAGTACCTTTTTGCTACCCAAGACTTTATGATTTTGACAATAATATAACCAGCATATAGACAACTTAGCTTTAAGCACTGCTTAATTATTTTGGAGTTCAGCTGAAATGCTATATATTGGTTAAGAGAAAAAGGAATTCGTTCCAAAATATCAATAATATTAGGACCCGATGACCACAAAAGAAAAGTTTTTCTAGGCATTAGGGTACAAATAATGAAATTCCTCAAGGGATCGCTAACATATCAGGTATGTTTGGTATGAAAGAAAGTGATGGAAAATTTGAAATCAGCAATATTTCTTAATTATGGGTATGAGTGACAATTAAAAATATTGCACACAGTATCAAAGTCATGTAAACTACTGACAGATCAAAACTAAAAATAACTACAAATGGAGATATGGTTTCTAAAGTTCTTTCAGGGAACATCCTGGAAGAGGTAAGCTCTTTTGTGTGTAAAGGAGGAGTCAAGATAAATGATTAGAGGTGTTAACTAACAGATGGAAATACTTAATTTGTTTCTCTGTCCCCACCACATAAGATTTTTAGACCACCAAATATTCATTAAAGGTGTCCACAAGATCCAGCAAAAGTATCACTACTTATTCATCCTTTCATTATATATAACTGGCAGTTTCTCCTTAATTCCATTTAGCCAACAGACAACCAGTTAACTCTTCCAAACATCTCACACCCAACAAACTCATGAGGGCAGTCTCATCCTGTTTTTTCACACAGTAAGTCAGGATGGCTCCACAACATTAAGCCTTTTGAGATGTTTACAAAGCATAGGCCAGGCTATTCATTAGTAGGGTCCTGAATGATGAAAAAATTTGCAACGTAAGAAATGATTGGAATTAAACAGCACTTGCTAAAATAAACGAACCAAACACAATTCATGTTATTGTTGCCTTGATTTTTAAATCTCATTCATCTGCTTATCAGCAACGCTGCAGTGGAGTCTCCCTCATTAGTGTGAAATCAGCTAGGTTCAACCATAGCAACAAACAAGGAAGAAATGCCAGTTATTTCAGTGCCTTTGTTTTGAAAATCAGACAGTCTTAACTAATTTCTGAGAACAGAAATGTTGGATACAAAAATAATTCACTGGGGACAGATTTGATGGTTCACTTGCCCTGATTAGACCAGACTAGCTGGTTATTGTTTTCATACAAAATTCTCAGGCTCCCTAGATTTTGGAATTACATTAACACATGCCCACTGACGACTTCCCCAAATATATTTCCTTGAAGGTTTACCCTAGGACTCGGCCTTTTGATATGTTACAGTACATATATCATTAATTATAAGTTAGTTGGTTTGTGTATCTGTCTCAATAAAATGTATTTGCTACTACTCAATTAAGTGAAAGGCTTTGCATTTTCTTGTACTGCCAGTGGTCAACCAACCTCCATATGGGTTTGTTCCCTTGGGTTACAGACCGTTTTGTTTTAAAGCTACCCTTTTTGTTCTTTGAATCAAAGTCTAGAAAACCACAAGAAAATGCCATCCCTAAAGCCCTGCACATAAGCTGACAGCCACACATCAAATATACAACTGATGCCCACTTTGAAGCTTCTGAAATCTTGAAAAAAACAAACAAAAACAACAACAACAACAAACAAACACACGCACACTTTGGCACGCACGGAAGCCTCGAGTTATTATTTGAACATGGTTAATGTTTCCCCTCATTCCCCAACGTCTCAAAGTCATTGTTATAGGAGAACAACTGCTCCTTCTGCCTGATAAAAAGGTTTGTCAAGCACTGTTTTGTGTAGCAAAAGGAGGAGGTACAAATGTTAAACTGACCAAAAAACAGTTCTCTTATTTAGCACTAATTTATGCAATGCTGCAAACGTTTGTACCAGGATGACTAGTTTCAAAAACTGCTGGTTGATTAAATATACATACATATATATATATATAGGTATAAAAATTAATAAGTCAACATTCGCTGTTTTCAATGTGAAAACGATAAAATGTAATTCTGAGTAATTGTGCATTTGCCATAGAGTCCTTGTTAAAGAGACCATAAAAATAATTTTTGTAATTAAAAAAATCTCATTTTTACTGAGTTTGGTTTTACCCTCAAATCTGTTAAGTTCAGAGCAAATGTACTGAATAAGCAGAATTCTGATCCATTCCTAACTCAGGGCTTGGAAGTCTTGAATTTAGTTATTCCCAATGGTGTGCTGAGGGAACCGAACAACTATTTACTTCGCTTTGAGTTGTTAATATTCCGATGCTTTGCAGCTTGGGCTGACCCCATGAACCAATCGGAACTAAAGATTGATTAGGCCCTTCAAGAATCAGTACTGCCTCAGCCATGTGCTTCATTAGCAGACGTGGTGGCTCGCCAATTCCCTGCACAAAGCTTTGCTGATACACAGATGTATCCAGACTGTGGTTCCTTCTGAGCTACCAGACAAGGTATTAAGACTGGGGGCACTGGGGTGCAACCATCAATCTGTGATCAGAAAGAGTTAGTTCAAAACACTGCACACCAAGCCAATGCTGACGTGTCATCCTGGAAACTATCAACTCTGCTCAGATTTAGAATGGGGAAAGGGGCATTTCCATAATACAGAAGATAGCTGTGCAATAAGGAAAAGTGCATTTAAAGGTATCTTAAAAACCAGATTAAAATTAAATTGCCACTCAGAAGCAGGAAGAACTCCTTTTGCTTCTTCCCCTCCCCCCTCCCTGGTCAGCCGCATCTCTTGAGTTCTATGGGTTGCCACTGACGCCTCCTGGTGCATCTGCTTGGTAGGAGACTGGCACACACTATCTCCTGCTTCTGGCAGGTACACAATTCTCCTGATCGACTGGAATCTTTTCTGCCAAGTTCAGTTTTACTTGGGTATTGTTCTGAACAGTCAATTGTCACCGGAATTCATAGATGGGGGCACTGTGTTCAGGAACATGAGTCAGATTTAGGGACTGATACCTGCAAAGAGGAGAAAGAGAGAATGAAGGGTGGGAGGTGGTTATCAAAGGATTCTACGTTTGAACCTGCCTGGATAAATAAAATTGGTTGGATTTAGATGGGAGGAGGCCAACCATTTGACACATTAAAATTCACAAATCCGTAGGAAAGCTCATTTTAATCTTTCCCAAATTAAAAAGACTGAGCATATTTCTGTTTTCCTAGCTGAACCTCAACAATGCACAGAATTTATTAAGCATTCTGTCATTCATAAAGCAATGATAGCAAGCCCACCTCAACATATGAAGTCCCTCTTTCCACTAACTCACTATATCTAGCTTACAATACAACCTGCTTGTACCTTAGTACCAAGTAATATTGGGGTATAGTATTCTAACTCAATTTTTGATGTCTTAATTTTTATGGTATAGATAAATTAAACTCATATCTAAAACTCATTAATTAATTAAAAATTAAACTCATATCTAAAATATCTATCTATCTATCTATCTATCTATCTATCTATCTATCTATCTATCATATCTAAAAACTCATATCCAAAAAATTTTTGTTTTATTTTCAATCTCTTCACCCTTGCCAAATCTTCTTTGCTGTTCTTGCAGGTAAAAATAACCCAGAGATTAGAGCTTTTCATCCATTTCTTGTGCTCTAAGGGGAAGGTAGTTAAAAGATGGACAGCAGGTAAAACGATACACAAAGGCCTGGATAATCCACAAATTGGCTAAGTATCCACTAAAGAAATCATGAACTGACTATATAGGACACCTCCTCTCTTCCTCCATAATTCATAAAGGAACATATGGAAAGCTTACAGAGCCACATGGAAATAGCATGTTGTTTTCTATAAAATGAATAACCCATTATTGGTATTCAACTGTTCTTTGAAATACTTTATTTTAAAAAGGTAATAAAGCTCTGTGAAAGGCAGTACAAAAGACTTTTATAGCTCTGCCAGGGCAAACACGGAAAGCCCAAAGGCAAGATGCTGCTGGAGCAGCACCAACTCCCCCTTGCAATTTTATTTCTCTTGACTAAGAACCATCATCTGGTCATCATTCCACAGTGGAACACTCCCAAATAAAGCATTGGGAATGGAGTAGGGACAGTACAGGGTCCTTGTACAATCACATGCCAGACGAATGCTTTTAAAGGCCTTCAGCTCTTTACCCAGGTTAAAAGGTTCCATATGTCATTAGAATGAAGTAAAGTCATGCTATAATCCTATGCTGTATATTCCAACATACAAAAATTAAAAATAGATAAAATAAGAATGAGTGGATCAGAGGTCCATCTAGAATGTGACTGTAGAAATCAAGCAGCAATCTACGTGTAAGACATCATATTAAATATCAAAAGGCACATTCTTCACAATTTGATCTGCACTGTCCAGAGTCCTAGTCATTTGCTAATCATGGCAAAAATCTGACAAGGCAGCAAAAATATGTTACATCCTCTCCTAAACCCCAGTGCTCAGAGGTTGGACTAGATCCGTGATGGCAAACCTCTTAGAGGGCTGAATGATGTCAGAAATGTCTTCAGGGGCCCCTGGACAGAGAGGGGAGCAGCCCAGCCCCTTATCCCTCTGACTGTCTACTAACAAACTCTGGCGAGATGATCTCTAAGGTTCCTTCCACTCTAAATCTTATGTTTCTAAGTATGTCTATCACCTAATTCTCTTTGCTCTATATTACCTACTTTATATGGACAGGTGAACACCCACCACTGGAAGGTAAAAATGTTTAAAAGACCCTCAATAGCAGTCAGTCACACGAAGCACAACAATTTAAATTGCCTTATGAATTTTCATACTAGGAAGATTTCTTTATTTTGTATCACAGAATAAAAACTTGGATCGGATACCAGAGTTTGAGAATAGCAAGAACTCTTTTGTCTTTAGCTTGTTATCTTTGATTTTGAAAAAGAAGGGGGATCTTTCTTACCATTCTGAACTCCTATGGTAGTAATAGCCCTCTATAGAGGCTGCAGATTTCTGGAAGCAGATGTAATAAAACCCAGCAAAGGAAGCACCACTGATGTCTTTGATTGTGTGATCTGGAACTAGGAACTGTTCCTGCACAGATGAAGAAGAATGTTTAAGCCACTGTAAATGCTTTCCAACAACAAATCTGATTTTCTTGGCGATTTACCCTAAATGATGCTGTCCTCGATACCTTCAGTAAAGGAATGGTACATTGGTCTGAAATGTGCACTAAGTAGTAACTATAGGTGTGTAAGTAGTCTGAAGAATATCTACATACTACTGGCTTTCATATATTAAAATAACAAGTAATGTTGTAAGTTCCCTTATAAACAAAAACTCTGAAAAGGTAGTATGTGGTCTTCCCCGCCCCCTAGACTAAATGGTCCAATTAAAATAAGTCTTTACTTCACACTAAAGCGATCAGGCCAATATTTTAAGCATGTCTATAGCAGAAGTGTCTAACTGGAGAGTACCCCTTCCCTCTACCCCAACCAGAAACAGATTAAAATATAATTGGGAAATGTTTACCAAAATTAATAAAATACAATAAAACACAGGTAATGCTAATTTGTGATTTTCTGAGTCAATATGCAGTCATAGGAAGAGCCAAGCCTCCAGAAGACAACTTACCAAACCCCTCTAGCCTGCCACCAAAGAAACAACCACCACCAAAAAACCCTTCATTAACATCAAGAGAAGAGAATCACTCTTGATGAGACATCAAAATAGGATACAAGAAGGCTATTATTATTTCCTGCTGGAATCGAAAGGACAGACAGATGTAAGGAGTAATTTTATTAGAGACAAGATAGGAGACCACCTGGAGGATTCTCAGGCATCACGTGATAGGTTCTCTGACCCAAACTATGAACATCTTTTTTTTTTTTAAATCCTTACTTTCCATTATGGAATCAATATTATGTATTGGTTCTAAAGCAGAAAAGTAGTAAAGGCTAGGCAATGGGGGTTAAGTGACTTGCCCAAGGTCACACCGCGAGGAAGTGTCTGAGGCCAGATTTGAACCCAGGAGCTCCCATCTCTGGGTCTGGCTCTCAATCCTCTAAGCTGCCCTTTTTTTAAAATTTTCACATTCTCTCACATTTCATCAAAAAACATTTTTATTGCTTAAATGAATTAATTTTTGTCTGAGTTTCACAGGATCCTTTGAGATCATCAAATATACTAAGGTGTCACATAACGAGGACTGAGAATTATCACTCTATAGAAACCAGCTTTTCAAGGAGTAGAAGAATTCCCACAATAAAAGATCACTCTGAATTAGAAGAAACATATACCATGGCAGGAAATTTGATCAGCAATTTTGCTAACATACGGTTATATGCTACAACTAAAAAACAAAACAAAACAAAGTACTACAGTCAGAGCAAACAAATATTTTCTGAAACAAAAGTCCAAGGTTTGCACTGGGGACTCTTGAGTGGACAACCCAAATGCTAATCCATGGTTCCTTATTTCCTGCACTGGTTATGGATTAGAGTTGCTACATTAAGCCAAAGGGACGGCATATGGTAAAAGAAAAGATTGAAGTATCATTTGATATCTTCAACTGACCTAAGTATCAACAATTCACTAAATTTAAGGGGACTGAGAACACCCTTAGCCAAGAATATGCAATACAACATATGTGATACAAATTTTGGGGGAATAATTCTTAGGGGGGAAAATTAAAATTTACGGGGGAAAAAATTGGCATCCTGAGAGTGGTTGAAAAGTAACTTAGGTAAGAATAAGCAACTAATCACTACAGTCTGAATCAAATACAGGAAGGTCCAAAATGTCTTTAGACTTTACCAACTTAAAATTGCACTAAGACATTTGGGACAACCTACCGAAATCATTTAGGAGATTAGTAGTGCATATGCTTTTATAATTCTTCTTCTGGATCTGTGCTTGAATTAGCCAGTAATGCTATGAAAGCAACATGTACTCAACATTAAATGTGAGAAATCTTTGGTTGGGAGTAGTTCCCCGAGAGACTACTCAAAGTACAATGCTTACCTTCCACCTCATGAAGACATAATCCCCATTCTTCAGCTCTTCATAATCAAAGTCATCTGAGTTAAATGATTTTGCATACTGATAAAAAGCCTGAAACTTGCCCTGAAAACAAAAGGCAAAGCACAATGTTTTCTATCAACAAAATACCACTTCAGAATTGTACCCATAAGGTCTAGGCACAGTTTCCAATTTTGACAGGACGAAGGGCTAGGCTTATCTTACAAAAGCCATTCATGAACATGTATTAGGCCTCAGGAGTATGGCCCTAGATCCCCCCCGGATGATCGAAGGAATACCTACCCCAAATAAAGCACTCTGAAGAAAACATCAGGACAGCCATAGAAATGAAGGTAAAAACTAGAAGCAAATTCAAACCTGGAGGAAGGGATACAACCTGAATAAAGGAGTCCTACTCTTTAGACTCAAAACCTACTGGTTTTTAAACAATACCACCCCACATATAAAGGGAGAAGCCAATTAATTTACTTCAACAGAGAAAACAAATAAGTAGTGTAAAATTGTTCTAAAGTTATTTATTCTCATATTCTACGGATAGTCTTTAGGTAGAATTTTCCATTTAAAGCACTAACAAAGTAGGACACCAAGACCAAGGACTTTTCAGAGCGGGATATGTACATTACTGTTAATGGCAGCAAACCATGACACTACAATCCAATTAAGTAGGTTTAAAAGTCAAGGAGGAGAGGAAGGAAAAGCTGGAAACTGAAGTGTCACGCTGGAGGGGTTTCAGGATTAGAAAATACTATATAACAATCGGTATGTATATGTGATAAGTATATGGGTAGGTAGATGTTTATTTCTCTGCTCACTTTTAGGATTTGAAAATTTTTATATTCTTTATTATCTCATTTGAACCTCACAACCAACCTGCTGTCACATCTGTGATGTCATTAATTTGATGAATGCCTGATCTGGGAACTCTTTGCACCAACGCAAGTTGGTCACAGTTAATGCGAGTTGGTCACAGCACAGAAAGATTCAGAGACAGACATCAAGTATGTATATATCAAGGTGAAATTGCCCAGGAAAGATTGAAAAGAATTGAAACCAAAAGGAAACCGCTCAGTTAATGCCTCTATCCAGACCAACAGCCTTTGGGCACTCTGAGCAAGTAGGGGGTGGAGAGGGAACAAAAACCAAAGGTTAACACCATTTCTGTTACTGTTAAGACCAACTCAGAATCAGGGGCAGCTGGGTGCCTCAGTGGATTAAGAGCCAGGCCTAGAGATGGGAGGTCCTGGGTTCAAATCTAGCCTCAGACACTTTCTAGCTGTGTGACCTTGGGCAAGTCACTTAACCTCATTGCCTCACTACTCTTCTGTCTTGGAACCAGTACCAAGTGTTGTTTCTGAGATGAAAGGTAAAGTGTAAAGTTAAAAAAAAAAAAGACTCAGAAAGTGAGCTTCTCTCCTATCGGAGTCACATTGAAAGAAAGCCATATCCCAGAAGATCACTGTGAAAAGACAGGTACAATTCCAGCCCAGGCACTACGTACAATCCCAGGAACCTCCAAAAGTCCTGAAGCCAGCTCAGCTTCTGGTAAGGGGGATTACAAAGGAAAAGGGAGAGGCAGGTGTCTTGGGTAGATTCAGGCTCTCTAAGGAGGCCTGAAAGTTCAAAGAATCTCGATTATTCAGTGATTTGAGGATAACTCTGACTGCGGCCCTCAAAAGACACAGAAAAGTTTTGAAGAGGGGTGAATTCATGGAGTGAAGATAGGAAATCTGTTTTGCATAACTTGAATCTCGGAAGCCTCTATAGGAGACGGGCAGTAAGCAGAGGACAAATTAGGACCCTATATTAGATTAGGAGCCATCTGTGTATAGATGACACTTAACAGATGAGATCGACAAAGGACAGATGGAGAGAACTAGTAGGGTCACTTAAGCTAAGAATAGAGAAGAGCCAAAAAGAAGGGGTCCTCTATATCAGTGGTGCCAAACTCAAATAGAAAGGGGGGATTACTAAACCGCACATAAGGAGCCCTGCAGGTCACATACTACACATACAAAGAAAACGTTACATGAACATTATCTAGGTTATGTATCTATTATCTATATCTATCTATTCTATTTTAATTTATTTTGTTAAGTATTTCCCAATTAGATTTTAATCTGATTTGGCTGTACTCGGGGGTCAGAGGAATAACTAAGCGATAATGGGGGGGGTGCCTGGATACTCTGAGGTCACATGTCCAATATGATAGAAGACTACACTACAAAATGGGAATTTCATACCAGGGATATAAAGTAGTTTCACGTGTCTTCCTCGTCTAGGACACCAAGAACCCAAACCAGGTACAAACTAGTTGAACCAGCAGGTAAAGGGTTTAATTCCTAACCCCAAATACACTTACTCAACATTGCCTCCCTTCCCGCACCACGCTGCCAGCAAGGTGACATGAGCCAAGTGCACACTTGCAACACGATTCTACTGTATATCACAACCGTTTCTTTCTCCTACTAATGCCACCAAGGAGACCAATTGGCAGGAGTTTGCTAAGGTTGCAACAGCAGCAAGGAACAGTAGTGGTCAGCCAGAGAACTGAGCAATGGGGGAATTAGGGCAGGAGGTATGGGAGGGCTGGAAGCACTCCACTAAACCTAAGAAAAAGAGCCCAGCACTCAACTGGGCCCTGTTCTCTATCCTCTCAGAAGTCATTTGGGGAAGAAGGAGGCTGGTGAACCACAAACTGCATAGCAGGGGAGGAAGCCTGTGCAGCTTTGAGATAGAGCCCCCAGGGAACGTACCATCAAAAGGGAAGTGAGCAGTAAGAGAACATAAAGACAAAAGGATGAAATTGCCAAAGACCTCAGGAGGAAGAAAACTCAATTAAAGACCTTGAACATAAACAGATAAACCATCAGGGAAACTATTAATAATAGAAGGGGAAATGGCCTCCAGATCAGGGAAAAGAGCACAGGCATCTGTGAATAAGTATTACAAGACAAAGTAAAATGAATTAAGAGAGCATGGAACCACAGCAGGATGTTTCTGAATGGTTTAAAAGAGAAATAAGAATCATAAAAGCAAGATTTATGGCCTGCAAAGGAGAAAGAAATGACAACACACAAAAACTTGAATTTGTGGCAGCAAATTTTACCAAAAAACAAACAAAACAAAACAAAAAAAGGAGAAGATAAATGATTAGAAATTCAAAGACAGGAAGGAAGACGAGAAATGCTAAAAGAAACATGAAAAGAAAGCATGATCTCCACTCAGAAAAACACAATGATCTTGAAGAAAGATGGGTAAGGACAACATAAGGTTTATGGGTCTCCCAGAATGACACAAATTAAAAAAACAGTACACTATACAAGAAAATTGCCCAGAACTTCAGAACACAGAAGACAGAGTATCCATCAAAAGCATCCACAGGAGGCAACTAGGTGGCTCAGTGGACTGAGAGCCAGGCTCAAAGATGGCACGTCCTGGGTTCAAATTTGACCTCAGGCACTTCCTAGCTCTGTGACCCTAGGCAAGTCCCTTAACCCCCATTGCCTAGCTTATTGCTTTTCTGCCTTGGAACCAATGTACAGTATCAATTCTATGAGGGAAGTTTAAGGTCAAACAAAAACTAATGTGAGTCTGAATGCAGACCAAAACATATTATATTTCATTTCCTTCTTTCTGCTGTTCAAGATCTCTTCTATAAAATAGCTAAAATGGAAAAAACATTTTACATGACCGCACATGTAAAATCTGATGTAGAGAGGTAGATAGGAAGAAGAGAATCTGGAAATTTAAAAAAATGTTTAATGAATGCTAAAAATCATTTTTACATATAATTGGGGGAAATAAAATATTACTTTTTAAAAAAGGATAGACTTTATAAGATCTTTGGTATTTAGACACAAAAGGGAAAACTTTTTTGGGTATATAGTATGTTTCTGGGAACATAGATGAAAGTTTATAAAAAGTATACTATGAGTCAAATGGTATAAAGAACAAAAAAATACCAATAAAGGTTGGTGTTGAATTTAAAAAAAGGATAGAAAATGAGTGTAAAGATGTAGAAGGGTTTTGAGGTGTGACACTGAGAGAGAAGGAGATCAAGATGAATATCCTTGATTTTCTCAAATGAGAAAGCAAGAGAAGGGGGAATGAGATAAATTAATTGGCATATGAACTAGCACAAAAGTGTGATTTCTTCTATCAATGCTCATCAGCATAAGTAGAAATTTATCAGACTAGCACAATTATAAGAAAATATATTTCTGCCAATCCATATCAGGTACATGTTACCCTGAGCCAAGAGTCCATCATTTCTATATTTTAAGCCATAATCCAGAATTAAAATTTTATTGAGACATCGCTTTAAGCCAGCTCTTCAACTTTCCAAATTTGCCTTTCTTCTGACTTTCCTACCTTTAATCGGCATCTACTATACATTTAAGGTCTCCAGCTTCTTATTAAGATCTCTACAACCCCATACCAAGGCTTCTTTAAGTCTTTTTGACAGAATTATCTGTCCCCATAGAAATTAGCACGGGTAGGTAGTGGTTGTCAGATTTGGAAAACCTCAGCAGCCTCTCCATTAGGGCCTTATAAACCCGGGTAACCAACAGGTATATCTCCACCCCACTGCCACTACTTCTAAGGCTTGTAAAAATAATTATGAGGCAAGGACCATATAGAAATAAAGTCTTTTAAAAGAAGATTGATATACCAGGCTGCCAAGTTAATGAGCACTGATGGAAAGAACAAAATTCTGGAATCCATAATACTGTAAATGGAAATTTTTAAAAATCCATGACAACTGTTTTTGATCATACTGGTAACTTAGTGGGAAGATGCCATTGTTTTTTCTTGGCCACAAGAGAGAAAATAATTTTAAAAGATTCTAATTATGAGTTTTTCCTAGCTACTATCCATTAAAAGGAACAATTTTCTCACTTCTTAATGGCTTTTCTTTCTTTCTACTAAATTATAAGCTCCACAAGGGGTAAGATGTCTTAATTATCTCTGCCTTCACTCCACACACCCACATCTTCAATGGCATAGCAAGAAGAGTTTGCTTAGAAAAGGTGTTTAAATAAGTAGGACACTGAAAGAATGAAATTCGTGTCTATACTGTCAGTTTTCTTCTCCATTTTAGATTTCTTGCTATCCCTTGCCAAAATTTGTTTATCTTCCTATTCTTAATGGCAAAGGCATGAGGAACAGGGCTGAACTTAACAGAAGTATTTCACTAGTAACTAGTCCTAGGGATTTAAAGACTATACTTAAATGGTTCTGTGATCACCATTTAAAACTTCTCTCTCAGGATGTAAATCAGACTTGAACCATGCCTGCCTTTCCTGTGAAACCTGTATTCAAGCTTCTCCTAAGGTGAGCCACCCAATGTGATGGAGGCTGACTTTGAAAGGGGACGAGCTTTGCAGCTGCCCATCTGTTGTCTTTCTCACTGTGAATAGCCCATCTTCTCTTCCAATCACACATGGCTGCTTAATGACATCTTTACTCCTATTCTTCAGAGCTTCTCAGGACTTACATACTGGAACCTACACATACCTACCATGTACCTGTCCACGTGATGCTCAATAATATTTCATAGGCTGAATCTCGCATCTTACAAGCCCATCCTCCACTCAACCAGAGTAATCTTCCCTATGGTTAGATCAGGTCTAACCATAAACACAAACACCCTCCCTCCCCCAACTCCAACCCCTATGAACTCCAACAGCTCACAAAGCTCAAGGATCAATTATAAAATTCAGTTTGGCTTTTAAAGTCCTTTCGACTGCCTTCCCAGTCTTCTTACCCCCTACCCCATTCCATATATTCTGAGATCAGTGACATTGGTTTCCTGGCTATTCCTCAAACACAACACTCTATCTCCAAATTTTTTGCCTTTTCCCTGGCCATCCTCCATGCTTGGAACTCTCTCCCATCTTGTCTCTGCCTCTTGGCCTTCATGATTTCCTAAAACCTTACCTTCTACAAGAAGCCTTTCCCAATAGCCTACATAAGTTGCCATCCCTTTGAGATAACTTTCCATTTATTCTCTTTCTCTGCATTTGCATGTGCACATATCTTATATGTACACAGATATTTGCAAATTGACTCTTACTTAGAATGTGAGCTCCTTGAAGGTAGGGGCTGTATTTTACTTTATTTTTCATCTAAACCTTAGCATGCTGCCTGGCACATTGCAATGTATGTTGATGGACTCCTGACTTCTTTGGTTTCCTGCAAGACTCAGCTCAGATCCCACCTTTCCACCTATGGTCCCTTCCCTCTGAGACCATCTTTCATTTACATTAAATATAGTTTGTACATACCTAGTTATTTACCTAGACTGTATTATCATCTATGTGCAGTTTACTCCCAGATCTACACATGCTTCCCTATGTCTCCCTCCTGACCTTCGGTCTCAGAGTACCAACTGCTTATTACACATTTGAAAATGTGGTGCCCTGTAGGCATCTCAAAGTCTACATTGTCTAAAACAGAATTATCTTTTCACCCAAACCCACTCGTCTTCAAATTTCCCTATTTATAAAGAGGCTACTACTTTCCCCCCAATTACTTAGGTGCTTAGTCATTCCTGACTTCTCACTCTCCTTTACCTCATATAATCTTATCAATTATTAATCTTGATTCTGTCTCTACAGTATCTCTCGAATCTGTCACCTCTCAACTCAGGCAGAGCTAATTCATTCCCTCAGCACCTTTCACCTACATTAAGGTAATTGCCAATGAGATGACCTCCCCTGCCTAAAGTCTCTCCTTTCTATATAAAGCAATCATAGCAATCGTCCAAAACCAAAGGATTAATCATATCATTATCCTGCTCAATAAACTCTAGGGGCTCCCTGTTACCTCTAGGATAGAGGTTCTTAGGCTGGGATCTATTCATTTTTGTAAATCTTTCAATTAAAAGAATAGGCAACAAACCACAGTAGTATTACCATACCTGTAACTTTGTTATCGACAGAAATCAAAGATAGTATCATAGCATTGTTACAGCTTATGCAGATATCATTTATGCTCATCACTACTTCAAAATTACCGTAGTTATAAGGCCCACTCCTAGGTCTCATGTGATCACAGGTCTTTGTCTACAGAGGCTCATGTGAAGGAGTTAGCAAAGGCACTTCTAGGCCTAGTAACTGTTCAGTGAAGTGGCATGTTTTTATATTGGTGACCTGGACATCTATTTCACCTTCCAGTATTCCCTAAGCACAAATGTTTGTGAATAAATATGTGGAAGGAGGCAAGTTATTTTTATCTTGCAAAATCAGAAATTCAAATGAAAATTCTTAATTTTCCATAAAGTGACAAGGCCTTTTTAACACATACAGGCATATGGGTGACACATGTAGAATAGGCAAGTTCAAACACATTTGATGGTTGAGGTAACTGCTGAAGTATGATATTTAAAGTAATTAATTACTGCAAACAGACTACTGTAAACCTCAAATTTCCTTAGACTTATAATTGTTGAAAATTTCACCATTGGGATATTTCATACTTGGAAAATTTCTTACTGATAGTCTATTAGAATGGGAACTCCATTGGCATGGGAGGTTCCTTCTCTTCCCTTCTTAAGATTACTTTAGGACAGAAACCCTTTGCTGAACAATGGAAAGGACTTTGACCTATGCTTAAGCATAGAACAGGAATTTCTTTGAGTCTTGATTGATTTAGAATTGATACAATGGAGATACTTGGAATAAATCTCCACCCTATTCAGTCCTAATAGGATTGAGTAAGGGCTGCAGCCTAGATCAAAATTTAATTATTCCAATCTCTACCATACTCAAGTTAACAGGATTTAGAAAGGGCTGTAACAAAAGAGTAAAGATTTAATCATTTGAAAAATATGACCTTCAACAGACATGTGCAAAAGCCAGAAACCTCTGGGCGGTCCTGGGTTAAGCAAGAGCCTCCATTGACAGGGAAATTGA
Organism: Monodelphis domestica; assembly: GCF_027887165.1. NCBI lineage: Eukaryota > Metazoa > Chordata > Mammalia > Didelphimorphia > Didelphidae > Monodelphis > Monodelphis domestica. The sequence goes on along the minus strand of NC_077233.1, from coordinate 280,157,081 downwards.
TGAAGAGTGATTGGTAGATGTGAGGACTGAGGGGAGGCAACTTGGATGGTTTCCTTAAAGATAGGAGGGTCTGGAGACTCGAGGAGAGGATTGAGTTTTTGGTGGGTGTGGTTCCTGGGCTCTGAGGAAGCTTGCTCTGAAGGAAGCTGAAAGTGGGGGCCTCTGAGACTGTTTCTCCATTTTGGACACGTGAGTGAAAGGGACTGATCTCGTTTCTTTGCCCCAGCTATCTAAGGGCTTGGGCCTTTTGGCCCAGCCTAAACAGAAGGGGTATTTAAGCCCTATTCCCTTCTCTCCCCTTTCTCTCTCTATATATATCTCAAATTCCTTTCTTGCTCCTATTGTAATTAAACTCCAAAAAAGGCTGACGGCTGACTTGAGTTTTTCATTTAGGAATTACATAGCTGATTCCTTGGCGACCTTAAATTAATATATATCAGTCTTTTAAAGTGATTCCCTTGTAACATTGTGGCTGACCACACGGGAGTCTAAAGAATCCTCTCAATAAAACTTTTTCCTTGCCTTTTTACTATACTGTTTCACCACTTAGTCCTTTTTAAAAAAAAAAAAAAAAAAAACTTGGCTTAAAGACACAGCTGCTAGAACACGTGAGTATAAAAAACTTTTTCTCTTTTCTCCTTAAGTTAAATTGGAATCAGCAGTTTTTTCTTTTTCTTCCCTTTAATCTTAAGGGACAGCTGGGTAGCTCAGCGGATTGAGAGCCAGCCCTAGAGGCAGAAGGTCCTGGGTTCAAATCGGACCTCAGATACTTCCCAGCTGTGTGACTCTGATAGACAGAAAACAGCTGTTTTTAAATCTCAGCAACAGGACTCTAAAGTCCTGGCTGGAAGAACTGTTTCTAAATATCCTTTCCCTTAAGGAACAACTTCCTGGATTAAAAAAAAAAAAAACCCTGTGGAAAGTTTGTTGCTTTGCCCTGCTCCCCACGTGTTTTGTGAAATTACAAAATATACACATAAAAATGAGTACTACATTCTTTGACAATTATATGGCAGCTGAAGAAGTAGGGGCATTGAGGAATGAAGGATACCTCCAAATTTTTATATTAATAGGTACTGTCATTTTTGTACTCCTCAATACTATATTTAGAGATGAAAAAATAAAAAATATTGAGGATAAAATAAAACAAAATGAGGATAAAATAAAACAAAATGAGGATAAAATAAAACAAAATGAGGATAAAATAAAACAAAATGAGGATAAAATAAAACAAAATGAGGATAAAATAGAAAATATTGAGGATAAAATAGAAAATGTTGAGGATAAAATAGAAAAAAATGAGGATAAAATAGAAAATATTGAGGATAAAATAGAAAATATTGAGGATAAAATAGAAAAAATTGAGGATACAATAGAAAAAATTGAGGATACAATAGAAAAAATTGAGGATAAAATAGGAAATATTGAGAATAAAATAGAAAAACTTGAGGATAAAATAGGAAATATTGAGAATAAAATAGGAAATATTGAGGATAAAATGGGAGATATGGAAGATAAAATAGGAAAAATTGAGGAAAAAATGCAAGCCCAATTAGAAGATCTAAAATGTTTCTTACAGGATCAATGGGCAAACACCCACTCTACCAGAAACAGACCTGTTTCTGAACCTTTGAATGAGGAAATTTCCTTCCCTGAAATAGAGATGGAAAACACCTTCCCTATAGCCCAGTTAACAGACTGCTTCTCTCGTGCAGTGCAAATCTTGTCTGAATTTAATCCCCAAAACCCTTCCCCTGCAATCCCAGCTTCTCATGTTCCTTCTCCTACAGAAAACCAAATTCCAATGCAAGGGAGATCTTGTCCTCCTAGAGAAACCTGTCCTTGTCAAACTGACCCACAGGTGCAAAATCCAACTAGAGGCCTGTTTTTTCCTCTAAGAGAAGTACCTGAAATAGGACGAAATGGGGATGTGGTGACTTTAAGACATAGGATACCGTTTACTCCCCAAGAAATAAATGAATTTACACGAAATATCCCCACATATGAACAAGATCCTTTTCTAGTAACAAAAAAGATGGGAGACATATTTTTTCAATATAATCCGTCTTACAAGGACGTTGAGAGCTTACTACAGGCTTTTTTAAGTGAACGTGAAAAAAATAAAATAATTGCTCATGTCAACAAAACCCGGGGGCGTAATGCAGCACATTGGCCATCTCAGGATCCCGAATGGGACTATAATAATCCTGAGGACTATCTACAACTATACCGTTGTAGAGAGGCCATCCTCACGGCCATGAAGGAATGTGCGGACAGTACAGATAAGTGGATGGAACTGGAAAAAATTAAGCAAAAGGAAAACGAAACACCCTCCAGATTTATGGACAGAATTATCGAGTTTGGGGACAGATACTTAGATTGGGACTTAAATAAAGAGAATAGTTTAAGACAAGTTAGAAGAATATTTGTAAACAATTCTTGCAAAGTAATTAAAAATTATTTTAAAACACAATGCCCAAGATGGTCAGATATGGACCTTGAAGAATTGCGAAAAACAGCTATATATGTTTTTAAGGGAAACGAAGAAAAGGAGAAAGAGAATAATGATGACATGGAGGAAATGAAGAAAAAAATGAGATGTGTAATAGATAGGATAACTAAATTAGAAAGTGGGCATGATAATGAACCAACGACAATTGCCCCTCTCCAGAAATCCAATTATCAATCCATTACTTGCCACTTCTGTGAGAAGAAGGGCCACAAAATGATGGAATGTAGAACCTTTCTTAAGATGTTTGGAAGGAATACACAGTTTAATAATGGTTTTAGAAATAATAACTATAGAAATTATGATAATGGTTATAGAAACCAGAATTCTAGAAATTATAATAATGACTATGGAAATAACTATAATGAATATAGAAATAAGAACTTTAGAAACCAGAATTATAGAAATAGGAATTGGGAATTTAATGACAATGCTCAAATTGAAGAAAATTTTAATGATAATACTCAACAATATATGAGAAATGGCGCTCGTCCAAAAATTACTCGAGGTACTAATGACCCTCAGAGAGGTGCCCTTCAGGGGGGTGCCCAAGGAATATCCCAAACACAATGATGGTGCCCGGGGGGGGGCTGGGGCACAGGAATCAGAGGATACAACCTTTGATTTCCCAGACCCTGATGTCCTACTACCCGTTGTCCCTATCCACTGCCCTCCCCATACTAATGAACCCCATGTTACCTTAAAAGTGGGTAACACCTATTATGATTGTCTATTAGACACCGGAGCTTCCTGGTCTGTATTAAAGAGAACACCTGATTTACAATGTTATTCTATTGGCTCAGAGAATGTAATGGGAGTATCAGGAATAACCCAAAGAGTTAAAAGACTTCCTCCTAGAATGGTGTCTGTAGGACCCCTAGAGGTACAACACTCCTTCCTTTTGATGCCTGACTCCCCTTTAAATTTGCTGGGGAGGGACCTTCTATGCAAACTCAGAGCCACAATAACCTGCTCCCCAGATGGCTCATTATCATTAGAAGTACCAGAGGAATCTTTAAATTTACTCCCTGTACTTCTCTCGGAAAACCAGGAGGCAAAAGAACCTTCCATTTTTGAAATACCTAAAGATATACCGGAGTCTCTTTGGGCCACATCTTCTTCTGATGTAGGCTTACTTAAATCTGCTGTTCCTGTGCAGATAAAAACTAAATCTAGCCCACCTCCTTCTATCCCTCAGTATCCCCTCTCAAAGGAGGCAATTGAGGGTATTACACCAGTTATTAACTCATTAATAGAACAGGGAATAATAATCCCTTGCAAATCTGAATACAACACGCCCATCCTGCCAATTAAAAAACCAAAAAAAGGACCCGATGGCAAGCACATCTATAGATTCGTACAGGATCTAAGGGCAGTGAATAATCATGTTATAAAGAGACACTCCGTAGTTTCTAACATACATACTATTATTTCATCTATTCCTAGCACAGCTACATACTTTACAGTAGTAGACTTGTGTTCAGCTTTCTTTTCCATACCAATACATGAAAACTCCAGGCATATTTTTGCTTTCACCTGGAAGGGCTCACAATATACCTGGTGTCGGCTGCCACAGGGTTATGTCGAAAGTCCGAGCTTATTTGAGCAAATTTTGAGCCAAGACACAGACAATATAACATTTAAAAATAGCAAATTAATCAAATATGTAGATGATCTACTCTTGGCTTCAACAGATGCAGAAACATGTCAAGAAGATAGCAAACACCTTCTTTTGGAATTGCACAAAAGAGGACATAAAATCTCTAAGGATAAAGTTCAATGGTGTCTCCAAAAAGTAGAATATTTGGGATTCATCTTGACTGCGGGTGCTCGTTATATTTCTCCAAAACGAATTGAGAACATTCAAAAATTGAGTGCTCCTACCACTAAGAAACAGCTGAGAGCAATTTTAGGAGCAACAGGGTTTTGTAGACAATGGATTCCTTGCTATGGGGAAATCACTAAACCCCTTATAGCATTAACAAAGGATTCGGTTCCTGAACCCCTCAAATTAGAGCCTGAACACTTGTCAGCTCTAACAGATCTGAAAAAGGCTATCATGTCTGCCCCTGCTCTAGGCATCCCAGATTACAACAAGCCATTTACTTTATATGTGCATGAGCGAAGAGGAGTAGCCTCTGGTGTGTTAACTCAGACTTTGGGACCTTCTCAGCGCCCAATTGCTTATTATTCTGCCCAACTAGACCCAGTAGCAGCAGGAGCACCACCATGCCTTAGAGGAGTAGCTGCTACAGCCTTACTAGTAACAAAAACCGTTGATTTAGTATTGGGATGTCCATTAACAATAATGTGCCCACATGAGATTGAAGCATTATTGGTAAAACATAGAACACAGGCATTCTCGGATCAGAGAATTACAAGGTATGAAATAACCTTATTAAATAGTGAAAATATTACCTTGAAACGCTGTTCAACTCTTAACCCTGCCACCTTGCTTCCAGATTTACCTACTTCAGGAGAACCACTACATAACTGTGAAACATTAGTGTCCATGGCAGAAAAGCCTCGAGATAATCTCTTGGACACTCCCTTAGACAATGCAGATCTGATTTTATTTACCAATGGTTCCTCTTTTATGAGGGATGGTATACGTTACACTGGAGCTGCCGTAGTCTCAGAATTTGCCACTGAATGGTCAGCTTCACTACCTTCTAACATTAGCGCTCAAGGAGCAGAACTCATAGCTCTAAAACAAGCTTGTATAATTGCCAAGGATAAAAAGGCAACAATTTATACAGATTCTAGATATGCTTTCGGCATTTGTCACTCAGTCGGGATGCTATGGCTCCAAAGAGGATTTTTAACCTCAGCTGGAAAATCCATAGCTAATGCAGAAATTATTAATGAAGTTCTTTCTGCTCTCAAACTGCCTAAAGCCCTAGCTGTAGTTCATTGCTCTGCCCATACAGGTGGCTCTGACCCTGTCTCTAGAGGAAATGACCGAGCAGATGCCGCTGCAAAACTAGCAGCCATAGAAGGACCTGGATTAATTTTAACATTAACAACCACTGATAATTTAAATTTATCACTCTCCTATAATGAAAAGGAAGTGGAAAAATGGAAACAAAAATTTAAAGCAAAACAAATTAATGGAGTATGGGTGTCACCTGAAGGAAAACCCCTGCTCCCTAGAAGTTTCTATAACCAAATTTGCCAATCTATTCATAAAAATGGTCATTTTGGCACCCAGGGCATCGTGGACTCTGTCAAGAGAGTATGGATAGCCCCTGGTATAACTACTGTAGCCTCTAAAGTATGTTCAGCCTGCCCTATTTGCCAGGCATATAACCAACATGCATATCGTGGAAAAGCCTTTGGGGGACGTCCTCTGGCTTACACACCTTTTGAACATCTACAGATAGATTTCATTACAATGCCAAAAGCTGGACGTTATAAATTTTGTCTAGTAATTGTAGATCAACTAACCAGATGGCCAGAAGCATTTCCTACAACCCGAGCCACAGCAGATTTTGTTGCAAAGATACTTTTAAAAGAAATTATCCCTCGTTTTGGCCTACCAGCACGTATTGACTCCGATAGAGGGAGTCATTTTACCGATTCTGTCTTAAATCAAATATATTCTTGCTTGGGGATAACTCCAAAATTCCATGTTCCATATCACCCCCAGAGCTCAGGCCAAGTGGAGAGGATGAATAAAGAACTTAAGACTATGATTGGCAAATTATGCACTGAGACCCATTTAAAATGGCCTGAAATTCTCCCTCTGGCCCTATTTTATCTTAGAAGCAGGCCTAGAGGAGACTTACATATTTCACCATTTGAGATGCTTTTTGGACATCCGCCTATACAGGCTAAGCCTTTCTCCCCGGCTTATACATCGCTATTAGGGGGAGATATTACTATTGCTTCCTATATACAGGAGTTACAGCACAAATTACGTGAACTTCATGAATCTGGAGCTGCAGTACAAGCTGGACCATTAGACTTTTCTCTGCATGACCTGAACCCAGGAGATAAAGTTTATATCAAGAATTTCAAGCGAACTGGAGCAACTGAACCTTCATGGGAAGGACCATTCCAAATATTATTAACTACTCCAACATCTATAAAGATTGGAGAAAGAGACTCTTGGATTCACTGCTCACATGTGAAGAAAGCATCTTCTGCTGAGACTGATTAACTCTATCTTATCATATGAATTGTGACTCTATCTTATCATAAGAATTGGAGATAATAATCCATAGACAAATGGATGCTGGTTTTTTTTCTCTCAAGAATATATTGAATTACTGATTTTTTTTTCTTATTTTTTCTTATTTCTTTTCTTTTATTTTTTTTATCAGAATATTTGATTTTTTTTCATTTTTGTACTGAAGGTACACATAATTAATATTAATTTTTTTTCCCTGCAGTAATACAAGTTAATATATATACTCTTGCTATAATATCAATATATGCCTAAAAGCTTTAAACTATGGGAACCTGCCATTTATTGATAAAATATTATAGGACTGTGATTAATGTTTGTGTCTGATTCCAGGAAAAGGGATAAAAACAAGGAGCACAGACTAAACCTGAATAGTGCCAATAGAGCACACATGAAATATTAAAGTGAGACTCGAGGTTGCGACGCTTAACTTATGTTTAAGTCGTAGGACTTCCTTGTATCTACACTCTTTTTGAAGTACTCAAACAAGTAAAAAGCTTGACTATCATGCTGGCTCCCTATATCCCTGAGGAAAAATCAGACAAGGGAATGACATTTCCCCATCAAAATAGAATTCTAATTCTTTTCTTCTTATATTATGGCAACTTCCTGTAGTCTTGGCTACAAATGGCTAAGTGAAATATTACTGCATTCTGTCCTACATACTTGTGGGATAGAAATTACTTTAAACTGGACCTATACAAGGTCTATTTTGAAATTTTCTTATGTTTTTGATTATTTTTCTATTCTTTTGATAATTGACACATACACCCCCATAACTGAACATTGCATTCTGAGCTAAACTTGATAATTTTTTTTTTAATACTTACTTCAGGGGGGATTGTATTTTAATTTAAAATCTAAGAATTTTTTGAATTTTTTTTTGTTTGAGATTATATTTTTATAAAAATCCAAGACTTTTGTTTAAGATTTTACTGTTATAAAAAATTCAAAGACTTTGATTTTGTTCAAGAAAAGATCTTCAAGAAAGAAGCTTGAAACTTTTATATCCAGAGAATGAACTGTTGCAGAAAGATGCCAAAAACCTACACTTCATCAAGAAGATCAAGAATGAACTTTGGATGTGATTGATTGGACTGAACTTTTGATTGAACATTTATTGTAACATTTATGCCAAAAGGGACTGCCCCTAATTTGGCTTTCTGTCAATGCGTCTAGCAAACATTGGTTTTGCTTTCTTTTCTTTTCTATTTCCTCTCTCACTATTCTAATTTCTCTTAGAAAATTGAATATTGTGTATATCTTTAGTTAGAAGTGAATTTAGAACTACAAAATGATTATGTTAAATGATCAATGGGGAGACTAGTCTCCCAATGATCATCAGGGGGGATTGTAAACCTCAAATTTCCTTAGACTTATAATTGTTGAAAATTTCACCATTGGGATATTTCATACTTGGAAAATTTCTTACTGATAGTCTATTGGAATGGGAACTCCATTGGCATGGGAGGTTCCTTCTCTTCCCTTCTTAAGATTACTTTAGGACAGAAACCCTTTGCTGAACAATGGAAAGGACTTTGACCTATGCTTAAGCATAGAACAGGAATTTCTTTGAGTCTTGATTGATTTAGAATTGATACAATGGAGATACTTGGAATAAATCTCCACCCTATTCAGTCCTAATAGGATTGAGTAAGGGCTGCAGCCTAGATCAAAATTTAATTATTCCAATCTCTACCATACTCAAGTTAACAGGATTTAGAAAGGGCTGTAACAAAAGAGTAAAGATTTAATCATTTGAAAAATATGACCTTCAACAGACATGTGCAAAAGCCAGAAACCTCTGGGCGGTCCTGGGTTAAGCAAGAGCCTCCATTGACAGGGAAATTGATGAAGAGTGATTGGTAGATGTGAGGACTGAGGGGAGGCAACTTGGATGGTTTCCTTAAAGATAGGAGGGTCTGGAGACTCGAGGAGAGGATTGAGTTTTTGGTGGGTGTGGTTCCTGGGCTCTGAGGAAGCTTGCTCTGAAGGAAGCTGAAAGTGGGGGCCTCTGAGACTGTTTCTCCATTTTGGACACGTGAGTGAAAGGGACTGATCTCTTTTCTTTGCCCCAGCTATCTAAGGGCTTGGGCCTTTTGGCCCAGCCTAAACAGAAGGGGTATTTAAGCCCTATTCCCTTCTCTCCCCTTTCTCTCTCTATATATATCTCAAATTCCTTTCTTGCTCCTATTGTAATTAAACTCCAAAAAAGGCTGACGGCTGACTTGAGTTTTTCATTTAGGAATTACATAGCTGATTCCTTGGCGACCTTAAATTAATATATATCAGTCTTTTAAAGTGATTCCCTTGTAACACTACACAAGATCATGCATAGAGATATGTTCTGCAGATAAGAGCTTCTTTACCCTATTTTTCCTCTTTATCCTCCCTTTTTGTACAAAGTATGTCAGGAAGTAAAGATATGTATACACGGTATGTTGTACAATACTTTCATGTAACAATTCTACTCATTTAAAAACTAGCTTTGTGAGAAAACTGCAAACATTATTTCAAGGATATAACTCTAGACACAACAGTAGCAAAATTCCAGGAAGGACATAACTTCTGAGCTACTGCTGTAATCCAGGTTTCTATAGGGGGTTGACAGTCATGAAAAGGGTCGAAACTTGGAAAAACTATAAAACTTGTTTTATTTTACTTCCTTATAAGAAGTTCTTGATCAGCTTGCTTTTACACAAATTGTTTATTTCTATGCAGATTTATCAAATTCCTTAAAAGTTATACAAAAATACCGAGTTAAAAAACCTCAATTAAATCAAATGTTTTATTTTAGCTTTATATTTTTTGCAGACCTAATTGAGGTTGAAATGTCAAAGTTTGAAGACTATGTTTTATAGCTAATGATAATAATACCTAAGCTTTATTTATCCCTACTATGCACCAGTAGATTCGGTGCTAAGCTCTTTATAAATATAATCTCATTTGATTCTCACAAACACCCTGGAAGGTAGGTGCTATTATAATACCCGTTTTATGGTTGAGGAAACTTGAGGCAAACAGTTTAAGTGACTCGTCGAGGATTACATAGCTAAGAAGTGTCTGTTTGAACTCAGGTCATCTGGGCTCTAGAACAGTGCTTCATACATTGTGCCACCAAACAGCTTAGTTTCACTATTAAAATAATGGATTAATGAGACATACAAGCCACAGGGTTTTTTTGTTTGTTTGTTTTGGGGGCTGTGTGTGTATATGTGTGTACATGTATGTGTGGAGAAAAATTCTTGGGAAAAAGAGTACAAAACCTGGAAAACTGACATGGGTGTATTCTGAAAATGTATATAAAGAGGAGTTCTTTTTGTGCAAAGAAAGCTCAATGAGAAAAAGTTGGGATATTTTCCAAACTTGGATTTGCCATTTTACAGAAACCTTTTCTTGAAGCATCTCATCAAGCTTTTACTGAACTGCCCAGCAAAAGCCCCATGTTCCTGGAAAGATTTTAGTAAAGCCATCTGTACTGGCAAGAGTCGAAATGGTTTGTGGTCTGTAACAGAAGAAAATCTGGAAGCTATTTCACTGTGAAATGATATGATACATTCTAGAATCATGGACATTTTGAAGCAGGTCACCAAGGAACAAGCTAACTCACCATCCCTCTCCAATATGCTACTAGATGAAGCAACAGACATCTTGCAGTGTGACTAGCTCCTTGTTTTTGTTTGCTTGCATATACACTGACACCATCAAAGACAAATTCTTACTTTTGAAGTCCCTTATGGAAACTGAAAAGGCTGTCAGCTTTTGAAAAGTCAAATAGTTTTGCTAAACAAAACTTTGGAAAACAAACCTTCATAATCTTTGCACAGATAGAGCTCCTGTAATAACTGGTAAAATACATCAGGAATTGCTGTTTTGGAGTGAAAAACCTCTTCCTATGATCACAGATATGGAGGGGCAACAAACGTTCTTCCAAAAACCCTGAAAGAAATTCTGTCGTCATAAGTCACCAACTTTATCAGAAGCAGGTGTTTAAATCATCACATCTTTAAAAAGTTTTGTCAAGAAATGGGAACAAAATATGAAATGTTACTTTAACAGAGAGAAGTTCACTGGCTTTTAAGAAGACACGGCTGGAAGTGTCTGAAATGAATTAAGGGAACAAATTTCACTTTTTCTCAAAGAAAATAGAAAACCCATTCTTGGAGCTCTTTGAAAGAAAAGACTTTATTCACTGGTTGGCTTACCTGGCAGTTATTTTTAGCCACATTAATATGCCAAATCTTTCAATTCAAGGGCCTTAAGTCCCCATTATGGATGATAATGACAAATGTCTTGGCTAAACTGTCAGTATGGGAGGATGATGATAGAAGCTGACATTCTTGCAAACTTTCAAAAGCCTAAAGAAGTGCTTTACTAAGACTGCTTTAAGATACAAAATTATCCGTCACTTTCTTTGAAAAGAGAATCTGAAAACAAATGGAAATATTTAAGAACTCTTTCAAAAGTTACTTCTACTTAGATGACTTGAAGGTTGAACCATAAGAATAATAATACTTTTCTTTGATATAAATTTGTAGGGTTTGGAAAGAAAGACCCTTTTTGGAATTCTACAATGATGGACAGCAGCTGGGTGACAGTTGAGGACAGCAAAGGACTGTGGGAAGAAAACCGGTGGCTGGAAGAGACTCTGGGCTGCCCTGGGGTATTCGGATTCAGGAGGGTGAGCTGAAAGGTTCACTTCTGAGAAGCTGAGGGATTCCCCAAAGCCACAAGAGGACCTAGACTTCCTGTCTTTGATTCTTGCAGCTATATTCTCTAAAAGAAATCCATTCCACTATTTCCTCTACCTGCCATCAAGGTCTCTTGAGGAGAAGCTGGAAAGACCCAGCACTCTGGCCACTTCTTGGTCTTTCCTAACCTCCCCTGAACTGATTTAGTGTTAAAATACATTAGCTTAAAGAGAGCAGGCAGATGGAAAGGGGCTGAGAACTTTGGGCCTTCGGCTCTTGCCTCTTGATCCAGAAGCTAGGGTTTTGGTTTGACAGGGCAACCTTCCCCCATTTTCCTTCAACACATTACCCTTTCCTTTCAAATAAATCTTTAGTTAAGTCAGATCTGGATTTGGTCTGTCTTTATAACAAGACGAGTGTTGGGCAATTGGTGACAGGATTCAAGATTGAATCCTATCTAGTCAGTGGCAAGATCAGACTAGGTCTGTCATAATCTCCATTGAGGAAGGTTGGGTATAAACCTTCCTCAGAAACAGTTGAAAGGGGAAACAGATACCTTTTCCCCTCAGCTTCTGTTCTCCTAAGTGCTCAAGGGATACAGTCTGTTAAAATATCCCCTGAGAAAGGAGGCATTCTTTCTTTCTCTGTAGAGATAACCTCAATTTCCTGCTTTAGTTCACCTAAGGAGGGAGAGATCTTGCCATCTTCCCTCCATCATCAAGATTCCCTTGAACCTCCATATTTTCCCTCACTACTTGGTCCACTCAACTGTTGAACTGGTAATTACATCCTTCCAGTGAGACAAACCATCAAACCCTCTCCATTAAAAAGGAAAGCCTCCCTTCATTTTTACAAAATTTGTACTGTAGATGATGATCTAGCCAAAGATAAAACTCACTGATTTTAGTGCCAAAAATGTATGACAATTTGAGTTTAACTCAAAATTTCTTAGAAATACTAGTGTTCACTGAGAGAAGCCTATGCTCATATCATATAAAATGAACTACAGAGGGGCAGCTAGGTGATTCAAGGAATAGAGAGCCAGGATTGGAGACTGAAAGTCCCTGGTTGGTTCAAATGTGACCTCAGACCTCAGACTGTCACAGTGACCCTGAAGTAAGTCAATTAATCCCAACTGCCTAGTCCAGTGACAGTGAACCTTTTAGAGAACCTGCCCCACACTGCCCTTTACCCCACATAGGGGAGGGAGGAAGCATTCCCATTGGGGTTTCTGGGTGGAAGGGCAGGGGATGTGAGCAGCTCTGTCCAAGTCCCTCTGCTTTTCTAGTAACAAACTCTGGGTGGAGGGGAGGGTGTCCACATGTCCACAGAAAGCAATGTGTGTGCCACATTTGACACCTATGCCATAGGTTCACCATCACTGGCCTACCCCTTACCACTCTTCTGCCTTGGAACTGATACTTAGTATCAATTCTATGAGAAAAGATAAGAGTTTTTAAAAAAAAATAATGTGAGCTTTGGAAGCTTTAATTACATTTGTAACAATAAATCTTTTGTGGATCAAGATTTTCAATATTTTTAACCATCATGACTGAAAAAAAGTTATTATATATCCAGCAAGGCCCCTGTGTTATCTAGTCAAAGATCATTCTACACCTTCTAAGCAATACCCTTCACAATTCTCCCAAACAAATTGAGAATATTCAAAATTTAAGCACCCTTACCACTAAGAAACAGTTGAGAACACTTTTAAGAGCAAAAGGGTTTTGTAGACAATGGATTCCTTGCTTTGGGGAAATTACTAAACCCCCTCATAGCACTAACAAGGGATTCAGTCCCTGAACCCCTCAAATTAGAGCCAGAACATCTGTCAGCTCTATCAGATCTAAAACAGGCTATCCTGTCTGTCCCTGCTCTAGGCATCCCACATTACAACAAGCCATTTACTTTGTATGTACATGAACGAAGAGGGGTAGCTTCAGGTGTTTTAACTCAGACTTTGGGGCCTTCTCAGCACCCAATTGCTTATTATTCTGCCCAACTGGACCAGTAGCAGCATGAGCACCACCATGTCTTAGAGGAGTAGCTGCTACAGCCTTACTAGTGACAAAAACTGTTGATCTAGTATTGGCATGCCCATTAACAATTATGTGCCCACGTGAGGTAGAAGCATTATTGCTAAGACAGAGAACACAGGCATTTTCTGATCAGCGAATTACAAGGTATGAAATAACCTTGTTAAACAATGAAAACACCTTGAAACACTGTTCAACCCTTAACCCTGCCACCTTGCTTCCAGATTTACTAACTTCAGGTTGTGTAATTATATGTACCATTATACAGTTGTGAAACACTAGTGTCCATGGCAGAAAAGCCTCAAGATGATCTCTTGGACACCCTCTTAGACAGATCTGGTCTTATTTATTGATGGTTCCACTTTTATGAGGGATGGCATACGCTACACTGGAGCTACTGTAGTCACAGAATTTGCCACTGAGTGGTCAGCTTCACTGCCCTCTAATATTAGCGCTCAAGGGGCAGAAATCATAGCTCGGAAACATGCCTGTATAATTGCCATGGATAAAAAGGCAACAATTTATACGGATTCTAGATATGCTTTTGGCATTTGTCACTCAGTCGGAATGCTATGGCTCCAGAGAGGATTTTTAACCTCAGTAGGAAAATCCATAGCTAATGCAGAAATTATTAATGAAGTTCTTTCTGCTCTCAAACTGCCTGAAGCCCTAGCTGTAGTTCATTTCTCTGTCCATATAGGTGGCACTGACCCTGTCTCTAGAGGAAATGATTGAGCAGATGCCGCTGCAAAGCTAGCAGCCATAGAAGGACCTGGATTAATTTTAACATTAACAATCACTGATGACTTAAATTTATCACTTTCCTATAATGAAAAAGAAATGAAAAAATGGAAACAAAAATTCAAAGCAAAAGAGATTAATGGAGTATGGGTGTCATCTGAAGGAAAACCCCTGCTCCCTAGAAGTTTCTATCACCAAATTTCACAATCTGTTCATAAAAATGGTCACTTTGGTACCCAGGGCATCGTGAATTCTGTTAAGAGAGTATGGATAGCCCCCGGTATAACTACCATAGCCTCTAAAGTGTGTTCAGCCCTGCTCTACCTGCCAGGCATATAACCAACACGCCTTTCGTGGCAAAGCTTTTGGTAGGTGTCCTCTGGCTTACACACCTTTTGAGCACCTACAGATAGATTTCATAACAATGTCAAAGGCTAGACATTATAAGTTTTGTCTAGTCATAGTAGATCAACTGATCAGATGGCCGGAAGCATTTCCTGCGACCCGAGCCACGGTGGCTTTTGTTGCTAAGGTGCTTTTAAAAGAAATTATTCCTCACTTTGGACTACCAGCATGTATTGATTCAGATAGAGGAAGTCATTTTACTGACTCTGTCTTAAATCAAATATACTTTTGCTTGGGGATAACTCGAAAATTCTTCCATATCATCCCCAGAGCTTAGGCCAAGTTGAAAGGATAAATAGTTATAGAACTTAAAACTATGATTGGCAAATTATGCACTGAGACCCATTTAAAATGGCCTGAAATTATCCCTCTGGCCCTATTTTATCTTAGAAGCAGGCCTAGAGGAGACCTACACATCTCACCATTTGAGATGCTTTTTGGACATCCACCTATACAGGCTAAGCCTTTCTCTCCCGCATATATATCACTAGTAGGGGGAGATAATACCATTGCTTCCTATATACAGGAATTACAGCACAAACTGCGTGAATTCCATGAATCCGGAACTGCAGTACAAGCCGGACCACTAGACTTTTCACTTCACGACCTGAACCCAGGAGACAAAGTGTATATTAAGAATTTCCAGCGTACTGGAGCAACTCAACCTTCCTGGGAAGGACCATTCCAAATATTGTTAACTACTCCAAGAAAAGGACTCTTGGATTCATTGCTCACATGTAAAGAGAGCATCTTCTGTTGAGACTGATTGACTGTATCCTATCACATGCATTGAAGATAATAATCCATTGACAAGTGGATGCTGTTTTTCAAGAACACATTGAATTCCAGATTTTTTTCTTTTCCCCTTATTTTTAATTATTGCTTTTCTTTTATTTTGATTAGAATATTTGATTTCCCCCCCCTTTTCTTCATTTCTTAAACTAAAGGTACATACAATTAAATATTTTTTCTCTTTAGTAATATAAGTTTTATATATATATATACTTGCTATAATATCAATACATACCCCAAAACTTTAAACTGTGGGAACCTGCCATTTATTGATAAAATGTAATGTTATGGGACTATGATTAATGTTTGTGTCTGATTCCAGGAAATGGGATAAAAATAAGGAGCACAGACTTAACCTAAATAGTGCCAAAAAAGCACCCAGGAAATACTAATGTGGACTCAAGGTTGCGACGCTTGACATATGTTAAGTTGTAGGACTTCCTTGTATCTACACCCTTTGTGAAGTACTCATACAAGTACCAAAATTTGACTCTCATGCTGGCTCCCTATATCCCTGAGAATGAAAAAAAATCAGACCAGGGAATGATGCTTCCCTATCAAAATAGAATTCTAGTTCCTTTCCTTCTTATAGTATGGCAACTTCCTGTAGTCTTGGCTACAAATGGGTAAGTGAAATATTACTGCATTCTGCCTTACAGACTTGTGGGATAGAAATTACTTTAAATTGGACCTGTACAAGGGCCTATTATGAATTCATTCTTGCTTACTCAACATTTTATTTGGTATTTTGATTCTAATTTTTAATTTTTTTCTTTTTTCTCTTTCTCCCAAAAGTTTAACTTTCTTCCATAGTTTTCCCTTTATATATTTTTGTTGTTGTTTTATTTTGTTTGTTTTGTTTTTATTGTTTTTGAATTCTTTTAATAATTGACTCATACACCCCCATAACTCAACAATGCATCCTGAGCTGAATTGGATGTTGTTGTTTTTTTTTAACACCCACTTCAGGGGGGGATTGTATTTGAATAAAAATCCAAGATTTTGAAATTTTTTTGTTTGAGAAAGATCTTCAAGGAAGAAGCTTGCTAACTCCTACATCCAGAGAATGAACTGTTGCAGAAAGATGCCAGAAAACCTACATTACATCAAGATCAAGAATGAACCTTGGGGTATGGTTGACTGAACATTTATTTTGAATGTACACTCTTATGCCAAAGGGGACTGCCCCCTAATTGGCTTTTGTCAATGTGCCCAGTAAAACATTGGTTTTGTTGTCTCTCTCTCTCTCTCCCTCTCCTATTTCCCCCTTACTTCTCTAACTATTATAATTTCATAGCTGGTATGTTTACAAGACCCATGGAAGAGACTATTCTTCCTCAGCCTCAGGGGGTAGATTGTGAATTTTAAAACTATTCCACCCTAATCAGACCATTCTATAGAAGATCTGATTTAGCTATTTCCTGATCAATAACAATGGAGATACTTGGAATAATAGAATCAGGTCTTGGAAACTCTACATTCTCCACCCTTCTTAGTTTAACAAGATTAGGAAAGTCTGCATCAAACTCAAGATTTAATTATCTCAGGAAAATGGCCTATAACAGACAGGTGCAAAAAAAAGGACAGACCTCTGGGCTGTCCTAAATCAAGCTAAGTCATCATTGGTACAGATGAGACGCAGGAAAGTGATGTAAATTTGTCTATATAAGGCACGTCACTTCCTGTCTCTTCCTCTTTTCCCAGAGATGACTCTGGATGGAAGTGTGCTAGATGTACTGACATCTTGGTGTGGTGGTGGTGGCTATTGTCTGAGTTTGGTGGCAAGTTTTGTCCTGGAACTGATTTTAGGTTCGGGCATCTTAGCTGAGCCCCTTTGGAGGTCAGGCTGATTCTTTCCTCCTTCATACTCCAAAACCTTATCTCCTAATCTCCCCGCTCGGTACCAGCTGGGGGAGGGGAGCGAAGAAAACCTACTCCTTACCTTCTTCCTTCTCCTTAATCTCTTCCACTATCAATTAAAACAACATAAAATTTCAGCTGACTTTGGTTTTTCATTAGGATTTTATAAATTAAATCCTTGGCGACAAAAATAATTATTACATTGAGTCTCAGCCATAATTTTACCCTTTACAATGTTTTACAATGGTATGTCTTTAAAAAAAAATTTGTCTATATATTATTATTAATGCATAAGTATAATATAGTATTAAAATGTTAATACCTGCATTTTAATATAATTTGTTTCTTTTATAATCCCATGTATTTTATGTATTTAAAAATATTCTTTTGAGAAAGGATCTATAGATTTCATCAGACTGCCTAAGATTCCATGACACAAAAAAGGTTAAGAATCCATTCTAGGATCAAATACAATCTCCTTTGTTTTAGCACTTAAAAGTCCTTTATTTCCTTTAAAACTCTATATTCATACATATATTCAAATATATGTATATATATTTTTAATGAATACTGTAAATGTATAGTGATTTGGGCTTAGAGCTAAATGAGAGAAAAAGAGATGGAAAACTGTAAAATTCTTGCAATGGTCAAAACATTTTCCCTAGTTGGAAGGGGAAGGCTCATCTTCTTAAAACCAGTATTCTTCTGGTAATGTTACAACTGGCTTATGAGTCATAAAACATTATATTCTTCAAAGAAATGTAACTGAGGTTCACTCAAAGATCAACATGAAACATAGATGTAAACAGGCTGTAACATATATGAATAAGAAATTAATTCCACAGAAGAAGTGGTGTAAAAGATATCACCAAAGAGATGTACAAGTGAAAAAGATGCTGCTGCTGTTCATGTTGAGGGCACAAAGATTGAAAAGTCCTATGTGCTTCCTTGGTATCCTTGCTTGAGACATCAGGAAAACTCAAGAATGTTCGCCCAATATATGGGGTAGCCCCTTGGTAGCAAACATATAAAGAAGACTGCCACAAGCTGGCTGATTGCAGCTGAGTTAAAATATACTGCTGAAAGAAATACATTAACAAGATCACCATTTGAGTATAATGGAACTCATTTTGTTCACAGTTTTAACTTCTGATAAAAAATCAAGCATGAACAATTAGAGACATATCTTCTTTTTCCCTTTTGGGCTGGAGATTTTGAAAAACTAAAAAGAGATCTTAAATCTCTAAATTACCTTTAGTTGCCAAATTCTCATTAGGAGAGCCAAAATGGATCATTCATAGAGTTACTCACCCAGTGTTTACGATCTACATCCTCATCTGCATCCCATTTCCGGGTTAAGAAAGGATGCTTTTTGCTGATTATTTCCCCTTCAAAGAAGGTAGTAAGAGTTGGGTATTCCTAAAGCAAAATAAAATATTTTTTTAAGTCTTAGCAAAAACTTACTCTTTTTCATTTTAATAATTGGATAAAAAGTTTAACACTGCTAAGTAGTGATCCAAATTCAAGAGTTAAAACCTACAGAATGGGAACAAATAAGACTATAGACACTAATTTTATTCATGTTGCTCACAAAAAATAATTCTGTGTTTGTGACATTTATAAATCTGACGCCAAAATATTTCTGTCACAGGAGTTTTTATAACACTTTGGTAAGCAGATGACAACTTTGTGGATTTTAGTTTTGTTTTTGTTTTCAGAATAGTTCCAAACCAAACCAACTGAAGTTAGGTGGTTCCAAACTAAATGTTTAAGAATTAAAGCAAATGACAAGGACAGTTTTGACTTTATATGCTTAAACAAAAAAGCAAGTAATAAAGATTCATGGCTTTATAAATAAATAAGCCTCATCATCTGCTTTATTTTGTATATGATATGCTCATTTTATTTGTTCTCTGTTGAAATTGGAGTAATTCTGCATTTGAGAGATAATAAAATGGACAGTCATACAAAACAGAGCAAATTACATGAATGAGGTATATGTATGTAGACACACAGAGTCAGACCTATAACACACCCCTGGTGAGGAAACACCCTTTTCCAAAGTAGTAAAGCACTTGCTCTGACATTTTCAGTCAATGAACTGTCTAGGGCACTAAGAGACTGGTCCAGGTCTGGGTCATACTGACAGGATATGTCCAAAGACACTTGAGCCCAAGTCTTCCAAACACTACTTCCCTCACCTACTGGCCAGCCCATCCCACTCCCCACCCTCCTACTAATAAGGCCACTTTTTTCCCTTTACATTTTCCATAAGCTCTTTCTTATGTTACTTCCAATAGTATTCATAATCAATGACATTTTTTAAAAACACCCTTATTTTCTGTCTTAGTAGCAGTTCTTAAGACAGAAGGGCAAGAGCTCTGACATTGGGGTTAAGTGACTTGTCTAGGATCGCACAGCTAAGAAGTATCTGAGGTCACATTTGAATCTGGTTCTCCCAGCACTATCCACTGTGCCATCTAGTTGTCCCTAATGATACTATTTTTTAAAGGTGTGCCTGTATTCATATTAGTTTCTTCCCATGTCCCCCATCCCCAACAAAATGCCCCATTGTAACAAAGGAAACGAGTTTTCAAGCATGTTTGTTTTAATCTTTCCCCCTATAAAATGCTTCATGCAGTTTGGCGGCTCTCTTCCTGCTCAGTGCACTATACTTATAAGTACAATAGTTTCTTTTCCCCAACAAAATGGAAGCTCTAGGAAAGCAGGGACAGTTTTTAAGTTGTCTTTCTTTACCCAGGGCTTAGCATACAATAGCTATTTAATGTTTGTTGACCGAATATACCATGCCAGGTGACAATGAACCAGGCACATATAATCCTGAAAGCTTCATTAAAATAAGAATGCCCCCACCATGTTCAAAATTTATTGGAAAAGACCTGATGTATAGAAAAATTGCTGTTTATTTTTTAGAAAGCTCCAAAATATTATGAACCTACTGACTCAATTGCTCCCACTTTCTCCAAAGCCAGTGGATATCCTACATATATCCTATATATAAAGATGCACCAATTAAGAGAATAGCCTAACTTCTATTAAAGTTTTTTGTGGTCTTATCCCCTACTAGATTGTAAACTCTTTGGATTTAGACACTATTTTGTTATTCATGTTTATCTCTTCCTCAACAATAATCACAGGGTAGGGTACATAGTTCCTCTACTTAATAGTGAACAAATGTAAAATGGGAAAATTTCCCAAGCAGAGACTTGCATGCTTAACTTTTTTCACAAGCCACAGATTGCATTGGAAAGGACTATTAAGGTAAAAAGCTGTAAAACTACCACCAGTTTCTTCTAAAGGCCATAGAACTGAAAGTGAAGGCAAGTAAGGTCAAAACATGTAAAAGAACATTAGGAAAGGCAGCCAAAGGTATTAGAAAGAACAATGTATTTGGGGTCCAAAAGATCTTGATTCAAATCTTAGAATCTACTTTACTACTCTCCATAACTTTGCTAAGGTCTCTGGACCTTGCTTCCTTATTCTAAAATGAAAAAGTTGAACTAGAACTCTGAAGGCCTTTCCAATTCCCCTTTTCCAACTGCCCCGTCCACTACACCATACTGCCTCCCTCACTTCAATCTTTAGGCCAAGTGCCTCATCATCCTCGTGCTGCCCTATGCCAAGAGGCTCCTTAGATCTGCTCGGTAACCAGATTAACACACAATTCTTTCCAAAGTCTAAAACAATATGTAAACCTGAGAATATAAAAGGCCAGCAATATCTTACTATGTGTGTGTTAAGGAACTATAGATATGTACAAATAAGGTATTTGGGTATTCTTAGCCTAATCTAATTAATACATACAACCCTGAGTTTCAACAGTAATTCCTACCAAGCAAATTTCAAGTTGCTTTGCTGCACAACTAAATATGGCTTCTTGGTAAAGATGAGAATGTTGAACAATAAAGATATACAATTGTACTTCATTTTTCTTTAGCAGTAAATGTGTATGTGTGTTAATAAAAACGTGTCTTCTGACCAATTCCTATCACTCTCAACTAACTCACAGTAAGTAACTGTTCATTTGTATTAGTCATAAGCATATGCAACTTTGTCCTTATAAACTGTTGACATAAATATATCTCCATTGATAATTTCTGAACTAAATTTCTTAAGATCGATGTAAGAACCTGAGGATATCTAATGTGGAGTAAACAAGACTAACAGGTACAGGATAGCTATCTTCAAATATCAGAAGAAGGATTAGACATGTTTTTCAATACTTGGCCTCAGGAGGTAGTTAGGACTAGATGAAAAAAATAATTCACCTTGGCATAAAGGACAACAATCAGGGACATATCAAAATGGAATGGAATGGACTGATAGTTTGAATGAATAATGGGTTCCTCAACACTGGAGGGGAAAGCTAGGTAGCACAGAGTTGCTGGCCTGGGCTCAGGAAGACCCATTGTCCTGAATTCAAATCCAACCTTAAGACACTTAACTAGTTCTGTGCCCCTAGATAAGTCACTTAACCCTGTTTGCCTCGCTTTCCTATGCAATTAGGATTTGCTCCCCAAAACTCTAAATCCCAGCTTCCCATGTTCCCTCTCACGTTACATGCTGATATAGGGAGAATATAAGTTTTGTGTAGCTCTGCCCCCCTCTCTCTCTTCCTGTGATTGCAGCTACAGAAGCTGGCTTTGGGCCAGGCAGGAGAACTTACTCACATGGTCCTTTTTTGTTAGATTATTAGATGCTTATACTTCTATTTCCTTTTATTTCTTCTACTTCAAGTGATTATTAATAAACTTTATAAAATATAATACTTGGAATTATTGGATATTGATTTAAATCTTACATTCCTCATATGTCAAATGAGCTGGAGAAGGAAATGGCAAACCACTCCAGTGTCTCTGCCCCAAATAGGGTACAAAGAGTGAGAAACAATTGAACAACAGTGAAAGTCTTAAGTTTGGACTAGATTAAGTAAGATTTTATGAATTTGAAGTTTACCTCTATATATCTTTTTTCATTTTATAGTCACTTCCTTAAACTAAACCTGGAGAAAATGAAATATATTAGCTTCTCTGCTTATCTGGCAATGATCTGGAAAAAGTTTGCAAAAGTTGGTAGGAATCTAGAAGGCAAAACTCAGTCATTTAGTGATACAGATCCTGGACCATTACAACATAAAGTTTTATTTATACCTGAAAGGAAGCTTTCCCAATACAAAGATAATTCAATATAGAAACAGTACTGAATTATGATTTCAGAAACCTGGGTTCTAGTCCTAGTTCTACAGTGATGCAATGGGGATCTTGGGCAAAATCACCTCTAAGGATTCATTTGGCTTCAACTTTCTATGATTCTAATTCCTATTTCAAAGGGAAAGTGTATATAGAAAGAGCAGATAGAATTTGGAGATTAGGCCCTGCCATAAGGCGAAATTCTGCTTAAGTCAGAAGATAATGGGGAAAAAAGGTACTGGTTTCTGAACACTTTTTAAAAAAAACCCTGACACCTTCTATCTTAGAATTGATATTTACTATAAAGAAGTATAAGATTAAAAATTAATATCCAATACTCCAAGTATCATATTTTATAAGATTTATTAATAATCACTTGAAGTAGAGGAAAGGAAAAAACCTTCAGTAAAGAGAGGCTTTCCCAGACCACACACGAGGGAGAAGAGAGCGAGAGGTGGAGTTATACATACAACTATATACAATATGCAAGCACACAAGGTGGGGATGAAAGAGGAAAGGGATGCTGGGAGATAGAGTTCAAGGGTACAAAATTTTCTAATTACACAGAAGAGTGGTATGGGCTAGGCAACTGGGGTTAAGTGACTTGCGCCCAGGATCACACAGGTAGGAAGTGGCTGTAGTCACATTTGAACTCGGGTTCTCCTGACTCTAGGCTTGGCTCTATTGCCACTGTGCTACCTAGCTGTCCCCTGGGCAACTTTAGAGACACAGAGATGGGGTCGTCATTTTGTGACCAATGACTGATTAATCCCCTCACAGGATTATCATGATCGTCGGACTGTCCATACCTTCAGCGAGTCTCTTCAGGTAATGTAACCAAGGGTCAATCAAGGTGGTACTTTCCAAAGACATGAAAAACTAGTAAGGATGAACAGGTCTCCCATATTCTCTTATAGAGATGGATGGCACCCCCTAGTCCTTCTTCACATTATATACCCCTTTTCTTCCAATATATTACTGGTTTTAGGACCTCCTGGAATCTGTTATATGTATATCAAACTTGGCAAATTTAATTCAGTAAGAATGCTTCGATAGGACACTACAGGACAATCCATTATAATACAGGATTATAATGTTGGATTTTTAACATCATTCTTACTTCTCCATAGGGCCTCCCCAGCCTTTTTTGCTATTTATTGGCTCTACATATGAATCTTTTTAAGACTTTCAGATTTTGTATCTCAAATTCTGTCAGTTTGCCTATAAAATGATAATGCTTCAGTTCTTTCAGTCTCAGTTTTGTGAATTTTAGATTTACTCCACCCTGCTTAGTCTAACAAACAGGAATGTAAACACCCCTACTTAAGGATTAAGTTTTGAGAAGGATGGCCTATGACAGACATGTGCTAGGAAGTGACAAATAAGAAACAACTGACAGATCCCCTGGGCTGTCCCAAGTCAAGCTTAAGCCACTATTGGTACATATGAGACACAGGAAGTGATTTAAAAAACGGTCTATATATTTTGTGTCACTTCCTCTCTCCAGCCTCTAGCAGTGTGCTGGGTGTCTTAGCGTGGCTGCAGCTATTGTCCAGGTTTGGCAGTGAGCATCCTTGATGAGGTAACTGGGAGAAGCTTAGTAGCGTGGTTCAGGTGAGGCATCTTCCCTGAGCTCTCTCAGAGTTTAGACTGATTCCTTTTTTTCCTTTACCTTTCCTGAAAATGCCATCCTCCTAGGAGGCCCCTCATCTCGGAGGAGGCCTCATGGCTAGAAGGTCTCTGAACTCCCCTTGGCTCAGGCTAGGCCAGAGAAATCCTATACCCTTTTCCCTCTCTCTTCTTAATTCCTTCCCTCTACATTAATTAAAACACCATAAAATTCCCAAACTGACTTGAGTATTTTTATTGGGATTTGAATTAATCCCTGGCAACCATAAGGATAATATATTAGTCAAAAAATCCTAAATTTACCCGTTACAGTCTTTGAGAGGTAGAATGGCAGAGCAGAGAGAGAAATGGCCTTGAAGCCAGAAGACTTGAGTTCAAGACTTGCCCCATTTTACACAAACTAAGTGTGGTCCTGGGCAAGTAACTTAATCTTCTCAAAGCTCTAAGTCAGTGATGGTGAACCTTTTAAGAGACCATGTACCATGCCCCACCCACTTTACTCTAGACAGGGGAAAGAGGGGAGTGGCAGCATGATGGAGAAGAGGAAGAGAACAGCTCTACCAGAGTCCCTCTGCCTTTCTAGTAACGAACTCTACCAGAAACAGCACACGTGCCCACAGAGAGGTCTCTCTACGTGTCATCTTTAACCCGTGTAGTATAGGTTTGCCATCATGGCTCTAAGCAATCTTAGACTGAGTTAGTCTCTATACCCCCTTACTCTCATAAAAATTATTAAGGACCTCCCACCCACCTCTTATCCCAGCAAGTTTATGCTTATGTGTATTGATATTTATTATATTTTAATTTCTAATATCTTATATTATTATAAAAACAGTTTTGACGTGGTAGACTCCTTGAAAGGGTCTGGGAATCCCCTTTCAATTTTACTGCTTAACAATCAGACATTATTATGCTTTACATGCTAACTCTTGACTCTTAAAAAGGGATTTAGAAGGTAGCTTCCCACTGCCAACTTTCTAACTGACATTCTGCAAAGTTTACCATTTATCTTTTAACTGGTACATATGATGGTCTTTTCTCAGTCCTTTCTCCTTGATTGGTCTAAAGCTTTTGACACTATAAACTATTCCTTATATGGAAATGCTCTCATTTTCCTTATCAATTCAGCATTTGTTAAGCACCTATTATGTGTCAGGCACCAAGGATACAACAAGGACAAAGAATCAAACAATCTCTGCTTGCAAGGCGCTAACTTCTTATGGAGGAGACCTCTTTTCCCATATGATCATTCCTTTCTCACCTCCTCTGCCTAAAATGTACCCTCATCTTCACTCCACTGAAATTATCTTCCTTCGATACTATGGCAGAAGTAACATGAACTACTTATCTGGTTGAAACTCAAGGCAATAAAACCAAAAATTTCCTGCCACATAGGCTAGTCTTTCACTGAAAACACAATGAAACTAACCTCAGGACCTCATCACGTAGGAAGCCCTTCTCATGTTTGATGTAAATTAGCAAACTCATTCATCAGGTATACCATCATGGCAAATGAAGAGGCACGGTGAGGTACATCTAACTGAGTCAACACTGTATTTCTGATGAAGATCCGTTTCATGTTATTACTGAGTAAGCTTTTGTATTAAATATGTGTTCTGTCTTATTTCATTCTAAAACTGAGCCATATCCACCAGGCTGGTCTGGAAGGATACTGACCCAAAGCATTTGGTGGAGTTTGGAATGATCTCTTGGCTAATCTGAGAATTGAAATGAGGGAAGAGTATTTAGAGGGAGAGAAGGGGAAGTGAAGGGATCTATGGGTGCCTGGGTGGTCTCATATAGGAGCTTGGTTAACGTGTGCTGCCACACTTTTGGATGACTATCCCAAGTGCTTTCAATAACACAGGGAAGGAATCTCTACTGAACTGGCAGGCCTATTGCCCTGGGTATTTAAAGGCTGACAGGAAGAAAAGGAACTGCCAGGGATAACATTTAGTATCTATTGAAATCTCTACAAAAGTTGTTAGCTAGCATATGGAAAAATGACAACTGGAAACTTGCTCCAATGAGAGCCTCCAGTTTCCTGTATTATCATCTCATGGGATTCATTCATCAGAAGGTGAGGCCCATTTTGTTGGTGTTGTTTTTTGAACCACTGAGGAACTAGGAGGTTGCAGGACAAATTTAGACCACAACCTGATAATTCACTGGAATAATGATTAGTGAGGTAGTAAGATCTAGTTTTGCAAAGTTAGTGAAATCCCTTAGAGACTCTGGCATAGACCCTTATAAAGGCTATGACAGAGTTGTGTCTCCATGGTCTAATAAAAATGAACACCTTTTGCAGCCAGTACTCTGATAGGGTTTTGTAAGAGGGGGAAAAAGTCCTCAAGAGACATGGAACCGCTAGACTGGCTCTGTGGTTGTGTGCCATGGCACCTCAATGCCACTTCTACCTCTACATACATCTTATGACTAGCCAATGGCTGGAGGAATTATAGCCTATATTGTGGATAGAGCTTCTCTACTTGGAGCTAATTTGTTTTCTATACTTATATATGTACATACATGTCTTTCAGCATTAAAATATAATATTAATGTGATTTTTTTCTGCTCTGCATTTATATCTCCACTTCCTGGTGGAAGACTTGGCATTTAATTCACATTTACTAAGTGAGGTTTTGGTCATCTCCTTCCCCACTATACCATCACGCTGGCATGAACATAATGATTGTTGACATTTTAATGGCTGTTGCTGAGAAAATGGAGAGTACTCTTTATAAGATATTTCTTTAAGGAATTCTTCTAAGGAATTTCTTTAAAGATTAATTAGATTGACAGCCAGCCTTATGGAGGTGCCACACAAGTCCCTGTACCAAACTACAGCTTTGAGGTATTTCTGCATCAAGCCACCCTGGGGTGAACAAGGCTAGAGCCATTCTGACTTTAAGACCACAGAAGACCAAAGACCCTGTGTTCAAGTAATAGTGGCCCAACAGTGGGGAGGGGAGGCACCAAATGTATTAGGTTTCTATAGACACTAGCAACGAGTTTCCTATCATACCAGAGAATATCCAATGGGTCCATTGGGGATGAGACGAGAGGACAGACTGAGGACGTTGTAGGAATGGACATTATTAGCCTTTGGAAGTTGGTCCCCATATATGTACTTGGAGCAACCTTTATAACAATTATTTGGGAAAAGTCAAATGGAAATCATTGGGGTTATCCAAGCCACCCCATATAGTTATCACTAGATAATTTCAGATCACCAGAGCCATGAAATCTATTTCTTCCTAGCAATGGAGATGTAGGAGGCGGGAGTACTTGACTGTTCAACGTAGTTTATAGCTCTAAGCCACCAGGAGGGAGGGCAGGTAGCATTTGGAGGCTTACAGGGAACTAGAGACATGAATAAAATCACCATGCAAACTGCTGCAGTCATTTATGACTTTGTCAGCATGACAGACAAACCAGGGGTAATAATGCCCTATCTTGAAGGCCCCAGAATGAAACAGGCAGCAACGCGGGTGCCAGGGTGAATAGGGATGTAAGGAACCCAGGCAGCGAAACAGGCAGGAGATTTACGGCCCTTTGCTTACTGTTACTGAAAGTGACAAGACCTCCAGCAGTTACATTTATAATGAACTTCGATCCAGGGATAAGGGAATAGAATATGGATGTCAGGCTAATAAAGGAAAAGAAACGAGTATGCTGGTTGAAACAGCTTTGTTTCACATCTCCTGGCCACCTACGGTTTAGATGTTTCACCTAGAAGAAACAGAACCCTGCCCTAAGAGGTGAAGGATTCTCTGGCTCAACCTCCACCAAAACTTAAGGAAGAACAGTCCTTGCTTTGACCCTCTTGAACTCTTTATTTATTCTATCTTTTGTTCTTCATGCAGAAGAGCTCATGGCCTCAAAGGCCTCGCCCCTTCAGGGGTACCGTGTCATTTTACACTTGGGATGGAGGGGGCGTGGAGGTAGGAAAGGAAAAAGAAAATTAGACAAAGTGGGGCAACAGAGGCCACTCGAGGGGCAAAGATCTGGCTGGTGGGTCAGGGTACACTGGGTTGGTAGAGGAACAGGCCAAGAATAAAAGACTTGGGCCA
The DNA here is from genome assembly GCF_027887165.1 of Monodelphis domestica. NCBI lineage: Eukaryota > Metazoa > Chordata > Mammalia > Didelphimorphia > Didelphidae > Monodelphis > Monodelphis domestica. The sequence goes on along the minus strand of NC_077233.1, from coordinate 280,128,946 downwards.
CAGGACAGGTAGCAGTAGGAACCTATGCCCGGGTCAGGATGAAGGAATATGTGGCAAGTGGCATTACCTGTGCTAGAACTTAAGATGTTTCTGGCACTGCTCCTGCTCATCAAGGCTGCTTTAGATCAGGAGACATCCTGTAAACTGGGCTGAAATCACCCTTCCCCCATCGTCTCCCTCCACCCTGGATCGGAGAATTAAGATCTGGGGCATGGTCCTTCCAAAAGGATGAGGTGAAGCCTGGTTTTCTGGTCTTAGTTCCTTCAGAGGGTTGCTCTCTCTCTGGTGTCTTGTCCTCCAAATGCTATGTCTGCCAGGCTTCCTCAACCCCCAATAATTCATAGCTTTAAGAGTATTTAGGAAGTGGGAAGTCTCTTAGAAGACTCTTAGGGAGCAGACAGCACAGTGCCAGGCCTGGAGTTGGGAGGACGTGAATTCAAATCTGGTCTTAGACGCTTCCCAGAGAAGTGGGAAAGAGACCTTAAGCAAGTCACTTAACCCTGACTGCCTAGTCCTTGCTACTCTTCTGTTTAGAACTGATACTAAGACAGAAGGTAAGGGTTTAAAAAAAAAAAAAAGCTCTTAGGATCTTGCCTCCAAGGGGTGGGATGTGATAGGAGCAACCATTACTACCAATTATGTTTGGGATTCATGGAAATAAAACTAGAAGATCCTTGCCACAAAACCTGGTTTTCCCCTAAAAAAAGCAATGAAGCAATCCTTGAGATAATTGATTCATGAAACTTAAGCTCAAGGTTGACAGAACTTCCTGGTTGTTTAAAGAATAAAAAGTTCAATACAACTAGGAGGTATTCCTCAGGCTTGATGGAATTTTATTCCATGACAAATGCATAAGGAGAACCCTCTATTAAATGTCTTTTCCATTTTATTTTTGAGAAAACTTCCTTCTGTTAAATGTTATATGACTTACAAGTGTCTCATTTCATAATAGTTCCAAGTCTGAACCACTAGATTGGCATGAGCAGGCCCAGTCTTGGAAAAAAAAAAGACTCAGCTCAAGTGCCACATTCTCAATGAAACTTCCTTTGAATGTCCCAGTTATTATTACTAATCACTCATTCCCCAACTTAAAACAAAATTGTGAACATATTATGTCCCTAGTAGAGTGATGGCAAACCTATGGAATGGATGCCAAACACGGCATGCAGAGGGCTCTCTTGGTGGGTGCCGAGCCACCTCCCTCCCCACCCCCATCCCCAGAGTTCATTGCTAGAAAGGCATAGGGACTCTAGTGGAGCTGCTCCCCTCCCCCTCTTCACTGTGTCTGGAAATGCACAGGAGATAAAGGTGGGAGGGGGTCACAGGTGGCAGAGCTGGAGAGGAGCAGAGTGCTTGAGCCACTCCCCTCCCCCTCTCTACACTCACTGAGGACATTCCTCACTTCCCCCACCCCTCTACCCAATAGCCCAATGGGAGCCCTCCCTCCCTCCCCTGTGTGGGGCAAGGAGGATAGGGGGCACAGCAGAGCTGGCACTTGATGGGGGGCAGGGCATGGCCATGTGGTCTGGGGAAGAGGGGCGGGCACTGCACTCCATCTCTAAAAGGTGCGCCATCACTACCTTAGTAGAATATAAATTTCTTGGAAGATTATGGGATCACAGATATAAAGCAAATCTACTTCTTCAATCCCTTGATATTATAGAAGACAAAATTGTGGCCCAAGGAAGCTAAATGACTTCTCCAAAGTCACAGAGCATTCAAGGTAGGATTTGAATTCAGGTCCTCTGATAGCAGAGCTAACAACCTGTCCATCATACCACAGCTATGAACTGTTATATTTATTATTTTATCTATCTATCACAGCCTCTTGCACATTGCAGATACTTAATACATGTTTGTTGAATTGAAGGAAAATTAAGAAAAAAGGTCACTTAATTGTCAGGTCACTATGGCAAAAAAAGGTTAAATAACTAACAAGTCTTTATTTTCCTTTTCATATTTATTCACAGGTTAGAAAAGAAAAAAGAGCCTTCTTACTTTCAAATTTCCAAGTTCTCAATTTAGAATGAATTAATCCTAAGGAAGAATTTCCCCCCCCTCTATACATCTAGAAATAGCTTCTTCTGTTAAAAAGTAGATCATCACTTTTTATAAATCTCTTATGAATACATGTAAGGAATTTGTATTAGTTGACTATCATGACTTTATGGTTTGACCTTTCTCTCAATTTGTTATAACTGGAAAGGACATGATTGCTGTACACCTACTTACAACCAACTTTTCTTTCTCCAAAAATTAAATATAGATCTTAATACAAAGTAAAATACTGAAAACAATAAGACTATATAATATTTGAAATCATATGATCACCCCATCTGAGTTTTAAACAAAAAGGAAAATTATTTTAAATGTTTTTTTCTTTTTTAAAAGCATTCCCCCCCCCCCAAATAAATAGAAAGCCTTTAGATCTATTCTGGTGGTGGGAAACTACATCAATATACTACTAAAGAAGCTGTTACACTTTCAGGGAAGTTGTAAAAAGAGATTTCCCTAGCAAATGCTTTCACCAATTGTCCAAGACAAGGATTCTTAACCTGGAGTCCTTGAGTAAATTTCAGGGAACCTGTGAATTTAGTTGAGAAAAGAAACCAAATAAAATTCAAGCATTTAAGTTTTCATTAACCTCTAACCCTCTTACAATCTAGCATTTCTTTTAATTTAAAAATTATTATTGTGAAAATGTGTCCAGAGGCTTTACTAGACTGACAAAGGGTTCAACACCAGAAACAAGGTTAAGATTGCCTGGCCTAAGACATTCCTCCTCACATGTGCAAATAATCATTGCACTCTACCTCACAATTTATAATTTCTATTAAAAAAACTATTAATTTCACCTCTGCAAACCTCTCTCTCTTACATCTAATTTCTCATTGCCATCACTTGAGCTGAAAACCTTCATTATCAAGGTAGCTAGAGAAGTCAGAAGTGAGGAGGATCTGTGCTTCAATCTGGCCTCAGATACTTCCTAGCTATATGACCCTGGGCAAGTCTCTTAACCCTGTTTGCCTAGCCCTTGCCTTTCCATCCTATAATTTTCACTAGGACAGAAAGTAAAGGTTTAAAAAAAGAAAGAAAACCTTAATTAGCGTCCACCTCAATAACTGTAAATAACTTCCTAATAGTTTGTCTTCCCTAATCCATTATCCTCTCCTCACTCTAATCCATCCATCCGTTAAAAATTCTATTATTTACATTTTTGGTCACAACCTATTATTTCATCAGAGTAGAGAACTCCCAGTGTGGAAACGTCCTCTGCTGAAACAGGTCAGTTATGTATCTTCATCTTCAAGTCTTATAGAATTTCTTGAAATAGTGAGGTTAAGTGACCTTCCCCATCATCAAACAACTAGAAGCTATCAGAGATAGGATTTCAGATAGCCATTTATTTCTGATTCCCAAGCTACTCTTTACTATGCCATTATTATGCCATTTCTCCCATCCATTATATCCTTCATAATTTTCCTTATGTATAGCCCTGGTCACATCACTCTTTGGCTTAAAAATCATCGTGGATTCCTACTGCCCACTGAATAAAGTTCAAGCTCTTTTTTTTTTACACTTAAGCGCTTATACCATACATACTACTTTACATCCGTAGCCATTATTATTGCTTCCTCTCCTCCTCTTGTACTATATTTCAGTCAAACTGAACAGCTCTCTGATCCCCAAATATACCCTGCACTGTCTTGACATCCTCATGCTTGAAGTATCCCCCTACTGCTGAAATTTTGCTCCTTCTTTAACACTTGATTCAAATGCCCCTTTCCAATAGGAACTTTTCCCCAACAATACTGACTCTTCTTCTTCAAATATCCTTCCTCCTTGCCTATCTCCCAACCACATGATTAGAGAAGCCAGATACAATGATGTGCTTAGCACAGTGGTAGTAAAAGAATGAACCACAGAAATCTGGATATTAAGTTGTTGCAAAGAAAATTTACAAATAATGTTAATATAAATTATAGTATATATAAAATGCAATGTCTATATACCCATATACATAATAGTATAGTGTTCACAAAACAAAGCCTGTCCATTATTTGTACATACCAATCTCAAAACATGGCAGGCCATGAACTCAAAATAATTCAATAAAAAAAGATACTCTTATTAAAGGGAAACTGTATATTTCCCAAGTCTCCCAACTTTCCCACTGTGTTGCCAATTTGAATCTTTAATAGGCTATTATTTCTCATGTTGAGGAATATCATGCTGTGAATAAAGGAAAACCATTGCCTTCAGCATCTAAGAGAAGCTTCAAGACAGGGGCATGGGGTGGCTCAGTGGATTGAGAGTCAGGCCCAGAGTGGGGAGGTCCTGGGTTCAAATCTGGACTCAGACACTTCTAGCTGTGTGGCCCTGAGCAAGTCACTTGACCCCCATTGCCTAGTCCTTACCACTCTTCTGCCTTAGAACCAAGGCACAGTATTGATTCTAAGAGGAAGGTGAGGGTTTAAAAAGAGAGAGAGAGAGAAGCTGAAAGACAGGAACAAACAAAGGTGCACAGAATAGCACGTAACGCCAGTTCATTTCTTTTGAGTCAGAACAAAATTTGTGGTCCCCTGCAGCAAGCCGAAATTTCAAAAAATCACATTTAACTGGCAACTTCAAAATCCTAATAACAAAATTTAGCTATAAGGAGGCTTAAGCTGAAATCTAGGAGCTACAACTTACGGCTCTTAATGATAGGAAACGCTTTTACTAAGTGATTGTTTTCTAGTTCATGTCAATAGAATGCTTACCTCAGTAAGGCCTTTAATCTTCAAGTATCCACAAAGGTAAGAGTTCTCCATATCCACATGCTGGAAAGAGTGCATACGATCTGGTTAGAGAGCTCTGAAACCAAGGACAACTCTCAAACAGTTAGACACACTTCAACTGCGGGTTCTGGGATCTCTTTCAGGAGTCTATCAAGCAAGGCTGTGACCATATAACCCCCGGAGCTCCCCAGGAGTACAACGTGTTTAAAACACGGATTCGGGGCTTAGCACACAAACACACACTTACATGCTTACCGATGAATTAAGGCGTTTTCCTATACATTCGCCTTCTAATCTGACAAACTTCTTTATGACATTCTGTAAACTTCCTTTAACTGAAAGATCAAGACTAAAATGCTTTTCTTGACACACTCAACCTCATCGGAGTATTTGCAACAAAAACCACCCATGACCTCTGTATGTATACACGTGTCTCTCACGAGATCAAAATTCTATTTCTATTTGTATGCTTGGTCCTGGGAGCCGGCTTGTGACAGCTTGGTGCCAGGCTTTATTCCCAACGTGTTCTTTACTAGGTCTCATGTCTACTTTGCACCAACTCTTGGAATACGGATCCATTGTTCACTCAGGTTCAATGCCGATAATGCCACATAGAAAAAAATATATCATGCACATTAACACTTTGAGCTGCTAAAAGAGTAAGATATTCCCCATAAGCATGTTTTCTAGATATTTGAAAATTATACTTTAAGAATCAAAATTTGTTTCACCATTTTGGGATGGGAATTTTTCTTTAAAAATATATTCTATGGGGGCAGCTAGGTAGATTGAGAGCCAGGCCTGAAGACAGTTAGTCCTGAGTTCAAATCTAGCCTCAGAACTTCCTAGTTGTGTGACCCTGGGAAATCATTTAACCCCCATTGCCTAGTCCTTACCACTCTTCTGCCTTGGAATTAATACACAGCACTGATTCTAAGATGGAAGGTAAGTAAGAGTTTTACCAAAATATATTTCCCTTTCTCAGGTAAAAGTCAGCATAATTTAATATTTTCCTGACTTAATATCATTATTATGAATGTTAATTAGTGAAATACATTGGTACTTGTAGAGATAATTAAACTATTAAATAGTTTAATTTGCCCTTAAAAGAGAAATATTCCTAGGCTCTTATGGTTTATTTATTAATCCATGCTAATTGCACTCTAGTTTGAGACAGTCTCTAAATGACTATCTCATGGTTTCTCCTATAAGTCTGTCTATAGTTCTGTTTTAAGACAGTTAAAGTTGCTTTCAAAAGTCTGACCTCAAATACAAAAACATGCAAATAGATTCAATGATGTGCTGGCAAACTGGCTATACTTTATGACCTCATAAAGTCATAGAATTTTTGAGCTGGAAGGCCTTTCTTCCCTCAACAATTTACAAAGAAAAGTGATAAGGGGCTGGCCCAAGAGCCTTGCCTATGACTCTCCTGAAACTTTAAAAGGATGGACATGACAGAGACAGGTCTGAGACTTCCATCTACTGGCATGTAACAGGTTGGCCAAAAACACTACTTCTAAGACCTTTAGCTTGGTCTAGAGCTCAATACAATATTCTGCCTACTGGTTTCCCAAAGAACATAGTAACTCTGCTGATACCATAACTCTTTTTTTTTTTAAACCAATACACTGCTGGGCATTGTACTGTCAAGGTGGCAGAATTTAGTGAGCACTTTTCAGTAATCATCAGCTTTCTCTAGCCAGTTATATATATACATATATATGTATGTATAGTTCATATATATATATGAACTAAAGAAAAGCCTCTTAAAAGAAAGTCTAAACGACCTCCTCTTTGGAACTCTTTCAATTTTAGTTATTGTTTTTCAAAATAACTTTGCACCATTGTTTAAATTTTTCTATCCTAAATTATTGGTCTCATGATTAGACAGTTTATCCATATATTAATATGCCCTCTATTATTTATACTAGATACCATCTTTTATTATTTAACAGGAATTGATAAAACATCATGTAGTAAAATGGGGCTACTAGCAGATGAAATATTATTTTTATATCCTAAAAGCAAAGTTTTAGAAGCACCAAATAAAATCATAGGAAATACTTTCAAGGAAAATATTTTTATCATTGTTATTTAGTCAATAATTTATTATAACTTCTACTATAAAAATTTAAAGGCTAGTTATCAATACCAGAATGGTTTTAGATGTCTCTGTTTCCAAGTTAAAAAGTACCATACTCATTTTCAAAATGGACACATGGGACTTTCAAGAACCACAAAATTCCCCACAACACTGAAATTCAAATGTAAAGAGGTATTTGAAATGTTTTTTGTAGCAGTTGGGAAGATAGGCAGATTAAAGAGACCTTGTGAATGAAATACAAATACTTGTAAATTATATATTCAGGAATTTAAAAAACTGAGGTTCAAATCTCACCTCAGTCCCATACCATCTATCAGACAAGTGCCTATCTCTCTGGGTCTCCCCGTCTTCATTTCTAAAAGTGAGGATGAGTCTGGGCTGGTCTCTTTCAGTTCTAGATCTATAATCCTATGAATCAAAACAAGTGTTCTCCTATGCAGCCAAAGCATCTAAGCATGGTTTTAGGTGACAAATATCATGCATGTGAAAATTGCATTTTAAATACTTTCAAGTGTTGCTGACTTTAGGAATCTGGCCTTGTTTCAGGGAATAGACTTGCTCTAACAGGCTGCAATAAAGAACTTTTACTATAAATATAGAAATGTATAGATTACTTCACAATTACAAAGTGTTTTCATATATTCTTCAGAACTGTGATATTTGGTACACATACTATTATTCCCATTTTATGGATGAGGAAAGGAGGTGTCAGGTGCTTTTCTCAAGGTCACAGTGGCAGAGTTGAGTTAGGTCTCTATAATGCCAAGACCAACAACATTCTTTCTACTACACAGCATTGCCTAAATTATAAATGACATATAAAATTCTAATCTACAATCTTGTGTATATGCAGCACTCACTGAAATCAGCATATTTGGGGGTTTAACAACTGAAGGGAAGATACCTGGGTGACACCAAGACTTGATGACTTGGATTGCTGTCAGGTTTTGGGGGGGAGGTGGGGAATGGGGTTGGATCTGCAACCTGGCTAATAGTTTTCAAGAATAACAACACAAAAGAACTAGAATGTCCTACATTCAACACTATACTTCATCCACTGTTTAAACTGACCATTATAAAGCCTGTGATTAATAAGGAAAAGATTAACTTAGTGTACATCAAAACAAGACCAATTTTAACTGAAGTCAGGATGAGAAGAGATAAAACATGGTTAGCAAAAAAGGCACCTTACAGCATATTTGTATCCAAAAGCTACTTTTAAAACATTCCTTTCACAGTATCCTAAAGACTTCCTTTGCACATTTAGATAGCAAGGAGTACACTAGTAGCAATAAATAAATGGACCCAATAAAATGTGTGAAGATTTCACTTTTCAAGACAGAATCTAAAAAATTAATATGGTAAAAGGAAATAGATGGGGAAGTCCTGGCTATTGGAGCAACAAGAATGCTAGCTTCTATGATGAGCAACCACCTCACTAATCCACCTCCAGAACCACTGCAGCCTTCACTTGACATAACTGTAACTCACACTAAGATAGCACTATCTGAGTCTTAAAGCCGACATTCATAGGCTTCTGCTTTTAGCAGTCAAACTTCCATTCCCCACCTTAATCTAAAATATCAAATTTAGGGGGCAGCTGGGTAGCTCAATGGATTGAGAGCCAGGCCTAGAGAGGGGAGGTCCTGGGTTCAAATATGACCTCAAACACTTCCCAGCTGGGTGACCCTGCACAAGTCACTTGACCCCCATTGCCTACCCCTTACCACTCTTCTGCCTTGGAGCCAATACACAGTTGACTCTTAAGATGGAAGGTGAGAGTTTAAAAAATAAAATGAAATATCAAATTTAGCAGACTCATTCTCAACTTTTTCAATTGACATAGATATCCTCATCTCCCCTAAACTTAAGTTCTTCTTAAATGTGAAAAAGTGAATTATTGAACTGAATAAGGTCTAAAAATGCAACAATCAAGCCAGATTGACTTATACTATAACCTGACAGTTGTTTACATGAAAATAGCCCCCAAATTAGAAACTGGGAACAAGGAACACACAAAAACATTTCCATCTTTACAGTTAATGACCAATTTCTAGAGTTTTCTGTAAGATTTTAATGATGGATTACAAAAAGGCAAGTTACCCTCTAGAAAGGACACAAAATTTACATCAGGGAAATGGAGAGAAAGTCTATTATATACTGTTTCCAAAATTCAGCAAGAGCTCTTCTAACCGCGGTACTTCCCAATATAACCAAATATGACACAGTATAGCGGTTAAGTATTCACCTTAAAAGAAAAGCATCCACCTGTCTTGGAGAAAAAAATGAAGAAAGGTCTTCTGGTATAAGGACAAATAAGAAAATGGCCACGTAAAAGGGGATCAAAAACCTTTCCATTCCAGAAAAGAATAGTTACTTTCAAAAGACAAGGAAAATGGGTTTGATTTGTGCTCTGGTTCTTAATATATTTTCATAACATATTTCAATATAGTTGGTTTTCTTCATAATTGCATGTATTTTATTTCATGTATTTAAAAACATCATTTTGAGAAAGGGTTCATAGGCTTCACCAGACTGTCAAAGGAGTTCATGACACAAAAAAGGATTAATCCTTTGCCCTAAGTTAATAAAAGGAAAAGGACTCCTCACTTGTCTTTTGAGTAATGGCCTATTTGATTGGAAGCGACTCCTAAGACCTGTCAGATCAAAGAGAAATTGGGTAAGGATAAAGGTGCAACCTAGATCATCCATCTCTTTCATACAACCAATAACAAATTTCACATCACTACCTTGGGCAAGTGTCTCTTATGTGGTCCAGATGCTAGGACTTCTTTATAGAGGTTCAGCTGATTGAAGGGAGGAGAGGCTTATTTGAAAGTTAATTAGACCTGCCCTTCAGGAAAAGGAGTGGTGTCTGGGTCAGGTATATGATGAAGAAATAGAAATGAGGCATGGGAGAAAGTGGGGAGAAGTTGTGAGGTTCCAATGGTTGTCTCCCTGGACGTCCAGTGCAAAGATGGAAGCTGGATGAGGAGAGAATGAGCAGGTCCTCCAGGAAATAAGAGTATATGCAAGATCAAAGCCTTTCTAATGAATGGGTGTAAGACAGGCTGAGGATGTCCCAGGAAGGCCAAGAAAGGGGGAGGTGGGGCAGCACTGGGAGTACTGGGGAAGCTTATGCCCAGCAGACAGAAAAGGGCAGAATCTAATGGGTCTGGGGAAATCGGAGAGTATGAGGCTCTGGGGGGAGTATGAAGGCTGATGGGTACGGATTGAGGAAGGCTGCGGAGTGGACAGTAAGTGGTGGTGTGGGAGTAAAAAGGCCCTGGAGATGGAGGAAAGACGGAGGCCAGACTATGGGAGTACAGTCTGCTGAAGAGAGGGAAAAGTTGAGAAGGAGAGAGTGAGGGAATACCCTGAGAGGACCCAGGGGCAGGGAAGGACAATCTGACATGGAGAGTCGAAAGGCTGAAGAATGGTGGTCAGTCGTTGAATCAGGGAGGGTGAGGCCCTGGGGATGGGGAAGGACAGTTAGCTCTAGTGGAAGCAGGAATTGAGAGAGAACTAAGTATGCGAAAGGAAGGAACTGGTGTCCGTGGAGGCTCTAACAATGGGGGTGGGAAGGAGAAAAGGACTTTGGGGTCGGGGCACAAAGTGTGGAGAATAGGCCCAAGGAGTGGCGTGGAATGGGAAGTCAGGAGCCGGGGTAGGGTGCGGGAAGGAGGCCGGAGGCCAGAGCCCAGGCGGGGTGGGTGGGGGGTAGGGGGGTGGCAAGGAAGCCGCTGACCTGGCAGAGAAGGCTGTCTGCTGGGGGTATGGGTGTGCGGGGCAGGAGAGTGAGAACAGTAGAGGAGAAGAAGGAAGAGGAGGCCCGGCCTCGGGCCGAAGCTGGAGGAAGCCTCCCGCCCGCCCGCTTGGGCCCGGTACCTGCAGCACCACCTCCACGTCGTACGAGTTCCCCTTGCTCTTCTGGTGGCCGCGGAACTTGGAGCCGCTGTAGAGGAGGCTGGTGGCCACGCCGGGCTGCTGGGTGTTGATGGGGGGCGGCGGGATGAGGGACGCGGCGGAGGCGGCCGAAGCTCCGGCCGGCGGGGGGCACTCAGTGCGGACCGGCATCTCGGGGTCCCCCGGAGCCAGGGCGGTGGGGTGGGGGAGGGGGGAGGGGGAGGGAGAGGAGGGGGGAAGGGAAAGCCGGGGAGGGGGGAGAAGCCGCCGCGGCCGCCGCGCGGGAGCCGGAGGAGGGCGGGCTGACCGAGGGGGCCGGGCGCGCGCAGGCGCGCGGGACGAAGGAGGGGAGGGGAGGGGAGGGAGGGAAGAGAGGGACGCCCACCCCGCTATTGGCCGACTAGCTACTCCAGCCGCCGACGGGTGCCGGAGGACTAGAGAACAGGGCCTCCCCCTCGCTGGTTGCCCCCCCCCCTACCTACACACTAATACGCGCACGCGCACACAGACACATACAACCCACACCCACACACATACTTACACACATACACACAGACCAGGCCAATTGGCTCCAACCCGGTGAGGGGGTGGGAGCCGGTTTAGTCGCTACTTCTCCCTATTGGTTTGCGTAGGCCACACGTGTCGAGAAGTCAAAGGCCCACTGGGATATGTAGTCTTTTCCTAGAGGCGGCTCGCCTTCGTGACGCTGATTGGCTAGGAGGGTGCGAAGGTTAGGTGACGAGCCGGGAGTGGCTAGGGGTCAGATGGCGGCGCCCAGGGGAAATTGAACTTACTAGGCTGTGGGAAAAGTCGGCAGGCAGCTCCAGTGCAGCCGCGCTAACCCGTAGAGGTTGTGGGCCGTCACTTCCACTCCCTGGGCCCCTTTCCTCGATTGATCCCTCTCCCCGCCCAAGGGTGCGATGTGGCGAAGCTGCTTTCGGCTTGGGGCCAGTGGCGGGAGCTTCCCATGCCGTCCTTGCCTTGTCTCTGCCGCCCCAGTAGGATCGGGGGACCAGGCCGGGCCACTCTCTCTCCTCCGCCGGTCTTACGCACCCCCCGCAGGTGAGCTCAGACTAGAGCCGCGGCCCTGGCTGTCTGGCTGCTCCCGCCTTCGGCCGGGCCTGGGCCACAAGTAGTTTGGGTGGGCTGGAGAGGGGAACCGGAATGAATGAATATGCCTTCCTCAGGCAGGAAAACTGAGATTTGGCAGGGCTTCCCGCGATCTGCGGTCAGTTTTGAAGGGGATAACCCTGAGGACAGGACCATAGCCTGGTCTCCAGGGTAGTGTAGAGCAGGGGTCACCCCTTTCAGGAAAAACATTTTGAAGCCTGCAGCCCTAATATATGTGAGTATATAACTATCTGTACCCATTTCTGTGTAGAGATCTGCTTATATATCTCCATATATAGATCTGTATATCTAAATCCACATCTATAAGTATCTATAGGTATTTGTAGGTGTAGATCTATATATACAGATCAATGTGTGTGGGTGTAGGTATATTAGATATGGATAGATATAAATATAGAGGTTTATGATACACACATGCATGTATGCAATTTAAGCTATTAGAACTTAAAACCCCTTTTGCGACACTATATAGGTGTATATATGTATATTCTAAATTATATGTAACAAGTTACATGTTACTGTATGTGGTGCCAGGTTAAATTAATTTCAATATTAAGTTTTAATGATAAACTTATATTTTTAAAAAATCACAAAATCCAAGTTTTAAAAATGCATTTATTTATTATAAATGTTAGTCACTTTTCAGTCCTATTCATGATATGCTAAAATATTTTCTAACTTTGGCTAGTAAATCTCTATAGCAAATGAAAATTTGAAGGTGTTTCATTTTAATATTTTTGACAAATGGGGTTCAAAATCTACTGAAACTTTTCATTTGGAAGATTTTAAAATAGGTTAGAAAGGTATTATTTTACTTTTGATGATAAGAGAACTTATTTATAGCCCAAAAAAATCACATAGAAATATTTCTAAGCATCAGTCCTCAAAAAGTTCCCATATATTAGTTCTTTCAAAAAGCAGAAACTCATTTATTCAGACATCACCTTAACACTGAAAGGACAGGTTTAAGTTAGTTTATTTTCTTCCTAAATGACTGCTAAGAATAGCATGATAGCCAATTGTAGTAGCAGAAAATGTCACTTTTAGTTTTTAATAAAGAAAATGTAAAACTCATATGTAAGTTTAACAATTGGTTATCACTGGCTATTACTAAATAACCAGGGAAGCTTTGTGTGGTACAACAGATTTTCTCTTTACTTCCCAGTCGCATCAAATAGACAAACTACTGCTTTCCCAGTGACCACCTGGAGTGAGTAGTAGTGATTAACTTTTTAAAAATCCCATGTGAATATTAAGAGTATGAACGAAATATTCAGTTAATTTGATCCATGTGGCTAGCCAAGCAAATGAATGTCAGTATTTCTCCCTTTTCCTGAAAAGAAACCCTGGGCGATAAGAATGTAGAGCCAGCCAAGAAGCATCAGGTGGGGATCTAAGGGGAAGGGTATGGGTACACCTATGCTAGGGACTGGAGGTTGTGGGGGATTCATTTGCACACCTACTATGATTGCTTATAATGAATGATGTAGTAAAAGGGGAGAAGTTTGGGAGCTGAGGGCAAAGTGGGGGGAGTATTGGGCAATAATGGTTGAAGGGGGTGGGTGGGGTTGTTTGAGACATGCCTTATGATTGGATATCTAGGCAAGGGTAGATATGACCCATCTTCTGATGGGTTGGTTCTGCACCCGCCCTACCCCCTGTGGATTGTCCCATACATTTTCTGGGTTTTACAAATGCTCCTTTGGAGACCCCTGGCGTAGAGGAAAGCAGAATTCCTTCTCTCGTTTGAAAGTTACGGTGAAGGTCTCCCCTTTTCCTCTGTGCCACAGGATTCGAGTGGGACAAAGAGAAGGGGAGACGGCCTGGCCAGATTACCAGTTGGCCGGTACTAGATGACCTTTTCTTTACTATGGCCACTCTGGTAAAGAGATGTGGCCTGTCAACATTGAGAAGGAAGCCATTGGAGGAGCTGATATTGTTCTGGGGAACCGTCATGTGGAAGGTTTCAGCTGCAAGTCAAATGTAAATCCCTTTAGGATGCAGCAGCCAGTAGCTGGTGCTGACTCCTCCTCAAGGCCATTTCCACCAACAGACTCATGCCGGCTTCTAGTGTTGAACCATGTAACGCGGGATTACACGCCACTACCATTCCAAAGGATAGTCCAGAGGGCAGCTGACCCAAATGGTTTATGATGATGCCTCCTGGCTCTCCTTCAGGAATGCCCTACCTTCTGCTGGGTGAACTCACTTGCCCCGTCATCCCTCCGAGGTGGTTTAATCGTTTCGTGTGCAGGGTTTCTATACAGCAAGTCTGCAAGAACTCAAAACAAATGGCAGAGGCAGTTAGGTTGCTCAGTACATAGAGCCTAAACCTAGAGATAGGAGGTCCTGGGTTCAAATTTGACCTTATTTACTAGCTGCGTAATCCAGGGTGAGTCATTTAGCCCTAATTACTTGATCCTTACTGCTCTTCTGCCTTGGAACTGATACTTGGTATCTATGCTAAGGCAAAAGGTATGAGTTTTATTTTTAAAAAGAAAAAATTAAGGGCCAAAGTGTAGAGATCAGGAGGAATAAAAGCCTTCTTTTAGGGGGCAGCAAGGTGGTGCAGTGGATAGCCTGGCCTGGAGACAGGAGGTCTTAGGCTCAAATTTAGCCTCAGACATTTCCTTACGGTGTGATTCTGGGCAAGTCACTTAACCCCAATTGCCTAGCACTTACCACTCTTCTGCCTTACAACAGATACTTAGTGTTGGTTGTAAGATAGAAGGTAAGGTTTAAAAAACCAAAAAAAAGGCAAATTTAATACCTTGGGTTTGTTCTGTCTTTCCTCCAAAGGAAAGATGTTGGAGGGACATGGGTAAAGGTGATCTTTTTTGTAAATGACAAAACAGATCATAAATTAACACCTACTACATGCTAGATCCTAAGGCTACAAATATAAAAAAGGAAAGTCTCTGCCATAGAGGAGTTGGCACTGGGCAAATGTAGTACATGATACAATACATGGTAAACTGAGGAAGAGACCATAACAAAAATACAGACCCCTCTTTTGGGCATTTAAAGGCCTTTACAAGTTGTCTCCAACCTATATTTCGTGGCTGATAGCTAGCTAGCCCTCATTTGCTCTATTTTCTCTGGTCAAATTGACCTGCTTATAAAAGTTTCACAGTATTCCTTTTTTGCCCAGGATTCCCCCATCCCCCCTGAACATTCTCCTTCCTTACCTCAGCCTCTTAGAATTTCTGGCTTCTTTCAAGACTTGGCTCAAGGGCTACCTCCTTCAGAAGGCCTTTCTTGGTTGCTCTGGTTGTTAGTCTCCTCTTGTCCCCTCCCTCCCATCCATCAGTATGTTTTTATTTTGTACCAAGTGTCCCAGAAGTCTTAGTGCACTTTAAAGCTATTAAAAAAACTTCCCTGAGACTTTCAGCCTTGCTCATCTGTGTACATATTGTTCCTCCAGTGGAATGTAAGTTTGAAGGCAGAAATTATATTATTTTTATTTTTGTATCATGGTGCCCAGCACAAATCCTGGCTTTTAAATGTTTGTTGGTCATTGAGTCAGTCTAGAAGAAGCAAAGGTGGCTTCTTAGAGGAGTTGGTATTGAGTACCCGGTACCTAACTTTGAAAGAAGACGGTGAAGCACAGAGTTGAAGAGGAGGAGGAGGAAATGCATTGCAAACTAGAAGATGGCACGTCACCTTCAGAAGCAGAAGGTAGCCTGTCGGGACTGGGGATCAGCAGTCTGCTGTTGTGGCAAGGGGCTGAATTTGCTCTCTGAGCCCCCGAGGCTGCCACTTGGCACTTCTGTAACTGTGAACAAGGCCTTCCTTCTACTCAGTGGGCCCCAGATTTCTTACCTATAAAACGAGTTTGATGCCATAACTTCCACCTGCGATACAAGGAGGCCACTTTGGGTGGACCACAATGTTCACGGAGGAGAACGAACTGAAATAAAGTTGAAAAGTCCGAGGTGGAAGCCAGATCGTGTAAAAGTTTAATGGAGCAACTCGAGAACTGATGATCTCATCCTGCCAGCAGTGAAGGCTTTTGAGCAAGGAAAGCGACGCAGTTAGATCGCTGCTCTTGGGGAAATTGTTTTGTCGGAAGTTTGGAAAGCTGAGAGCCTGGAAGCAGGGAGGCGGAGAGAGGAGGGTCGAGGTAACATTCTCCTTTAAGGATTTGGCCAGCCACTAGGGTTGTCCAACATGGTGTTTCAAGTGCCCTGAGGAATAATGTAATGCGCTTCGAAGTTATTCTAAATAGTTATCATGTTATTTTAAGCTTACCCAGGTGGGCAGCTAGGTGACTCAATGGATTGAAAGTTGAGCCTAAAGTTCTGGATTCAAATGTGGCCTCAGACTCTTCCTAGCTATGTGACTGTGCAAGTCACTTAACCTTCAGTGTCTAGCTTTTACCACTCTTCTGCCTTGGAACCAATACACAACATTGACTCTAAGATGGAAGGTAAATAAACTACATCTAGTCATTCTAAATTGCATCCACTAACATCAAATCAAAAAACTTCCTAGTATTGGCTGCCTGCCCCTGTTTACTTTGCTAGGTTGCACTTGGGGCTATCAGGAAATACAGACCCTGGCCTCTTCTTTAGGACTGTGTAAGTCATTTGGAGAAAACGAGGCACAAACATGAAAGGTCAAATGACAATGCAAGAAAGACCAAAAGGCATTAATTGCCAAATAAAGGGTATAGATAATTAGTGCTATGATTTTTAAAAAAGGGAACGCATTCTCTGGATTGAAAAAGCAAGATTTGGAGGAGAAGAATCAAGTAACAGCATGAAAAAAGGCATGGGAGAGTTAGGACTGTCTGAGGCTGAGGATATATTAAGGAAAGAGGAGACCCTGACCAGCGTGACAGGGACAGAGTGATCCTAGAGGGGAGTCGTTTCAAAGATAGCTTGGGACCATAACGTTGAGTACTAGGTCAACGGGGAGTCTGGAGGGGGGAAAACTCATTTTTTTCAAAGCAGGAGAGTTATAATGTGATGAAAATAGTGGTTTAGGAGCTTTAAGCTGGCAGTACAAATTAGTCAAACTCAAATAAATAGAAATGGTGGCTGCCAGAAATGTATTTACTTAGTTTTGAAGTGTTTCCTTACCTCTGTTTTATTGTGTTTTCATTTATTTTGTTAAATATTTCCCTATTATGTTTTAATCAGAGGGATGCCATTAAGGGGAATATGGGAATGATTCCAAGAGAGGTAAGGGCCTCCGTGGTGAGCTAGCAATGGGAATGGGAAAGACACCAAAAGATTGTGAAGGAAAAAGGAACAGGACTAAGTATATAGTCAAATTTGATGCACCATGCAGTGCGTTAAGTCAAGGAAACATTTGGTTAAACGGGGACAGTTACGCCACAGTTACATCTTGGCTTTCTTGACCTTAAAAGCATTCACTGCCTCTGGACAAATCAACTTGGATGCCAAGTCACAGCAGATGGAGCTCTTTTAAAAGATAAAGGGATGGAGTCAGCTGTATCCGAGGAGTATTGTGGGAGCTGTGTTCCTAGAATATAGTCTGAAAAATTAATTTCCAATAAGGAAATCACGTTTAAAAAGGAAAAAAAAGAGTTTTTCTAACGGAGGGAGGAAGATGCAAACGCCTAAAGTACCTCTAGTAGAAAGCTGTTTCTCTGAGAAATGGTGTGACCCACTTTGGTGACTCGCTTCCTTTATGTTCAAAGATGCTGTTTCCATGGAGACGTGTCAGCACGCACTTAGCACACAGAGTCAGAAAGGGTCTCGAGTTGTTTCAGGTGTCTGCCTTGTCTTCCCAACAAGATTCCAAACCCCTGGGGGAGGAGCTGTGCTGTATACAGTGGCACCTCATCCAGCCTTCATGAAGGAATGCCCTGTTCCAGACAGTAACTAAACTTATCTCGGGAAGTATCAGAACTTTGTTTTAACGGTTTTAAGTGGAAACCACCCCAACACGCATTGTTTGTGGCTGTTTTCTTAAATAGATCCTACCTTCTCTTGATGATTCAGCGTCGTCATTGCGTGTATGGACGTAGTTATCGTAGATTATATATGCCCAGTAGTAAGACCCTCGGCCCCCTCGGCCAGTCTTTCGGCTGTACCCTCTGCTGTGCGTGCACAGCTTCATCACGCTGTCTCCCCGGGCCGATTCCCAGGGCACACGTGGCCTAGTGGACACGGGCGCCACTTCAGGCTGGTAGCTCTTAACTTCTTGGACCCTAGAAAGGAACGAATCAGGCTGATTAGAATAGACTTAAACGCATGAGTTCTGATTTCCTTTTTTTTGTACTTTATTTTTCTTGGGTGTTGTTTTCAGCACGGCTAACATGGGAATGCCTGATTGCACATGTGTTGTGGCCATCGTGCTGCTGGTCTCCTTGAATGGGTGGGGAGTAATTTGGAACTAAAAATCTCACACGGAATGCTAATAAATACCCCCAAAGAATAAATAGGTGCCACGCAAGGTCCTGTCTTCTGAGTAAAACGGTATAGTTTTTGTGCTCTGGACTAAAGGAAATCTGACCTCCAGAGAAGACAGGGATAACTGCCCTGCCTGCACACCCCCCACAGCACAATTTTCGGTATTTGGTAGGCCGCTATCGTTCATGGAATGACTGATAGATCACTTGAGGACACCTGGTATAGACCCTGGGTCAAGGTAGACAATCCCTGAACCACTCTCAGAGTTTGGAGTGGCTCCTAGAAGTGAGATCTGTTGCCCTCAGTAACAGGTTCCAGAAGAATCACCTTTCCAGTTGAGATATGTCCCCAAATGCTCTGATTGCAACTTAACTTTTTCCCTTCATTTTTTTTCCTTGAAGGATAGGAATTAGTTTTTATTCATAGCAACCCTTCTTTCACATGGAGGGTGAACTTCGCTAAGTTTGGCCCCCTAGTCTCCTTTCCCATGTTAATAAACAATTTTACCTTTAAAAAATTTTGGGGGGGGGGGGCAGCTGGGTGGCTCAGTGGATTGAGAGTCAGGCCCAGAGATGGAAGGTCCTGGGTTCAAATGTGACCTCAGATACTTCCTAGCTGTGTGACGCTGGGCAAGTCACTGAATCCCCATTGCTTAGCCCTTATTGTTCTTCTGCCTTGGAACCAATACCTAGTATTGATTCTATATGGAAAGTAAAGGTTTAAAAAAAAAAGTTTTCTAATGCCTTTTACTTTGCCCTCACAGTCATTTGGAATATACATACCTCTTACCGTTCCACCACCTATTGAGCCTTCCCCTTGTAATGACAAAGAAAAAAGCCAGTTAAATAATACCAGGGGACACATCAGCCATGACAGACCGTAAGTGAAACGTTTCGCATCCCCAGAAACCCTGCCTGCCAAAAGGAGTAAAGAGCATCCTTCATCTCGTCTCTGGGGCCAAGATTCGTCATCATGACTCAGCGTTCAGTTTCCATTTCCGTTCTTCTCGTTGACGTGATCATGGCACTTGCCTCTGCTGTTTTCCAGGTTCTCCTCCTTCCACTTTGTACTAGTCTCTACAAGTCTTCCAGCATTTCTCGGGATTCCTTGCATTCGCATTTCTTAGGATACCACAGTGTGTTTAGCCAGTATTCGGTCTTCTCCTTCCAGTTTATTTCTAGTTTTCTACTACCAAATGAGTATATTTGGGCAGCTCAGTGGTTTGAGAGCCAGGCCTCGAGATGGGAGGTCCTAGGTTCAAATCCGGCCTCAGACACTTCCCAGCTGGGTGACCAAATATTATGAATATATTGATATTGGGATATCCTTAGGTCGGTAGGATATATATCTACCAGTAGCATCAGTAGCATGGACATTGTAGTCACTTTATCTGCTGCAAATTGTTTGCCAAAATGGTCACAGATCAACCAACAGGGTCTTGGCATCGCTGCCTTTAGCCTGCAACCATTATAACAGTCCAAAAGGCCTTTTCCATCTTTAGGCATCTCTGCCAATTTGCTAGGTGAGATTAAACCTCTTTTTTGTTGTTTTTGTTCATTCATTTCTGTCGTGTCCAACTCATGACTCCACTTGGGGTTTTCTTGGCAAGGATACCAGAATGGTTTGCCATTTCCCTTCCTAACTCAGTTTAAAGGTGAGGAAACTGAGGCAAACTAGGTTAAGTAATTTGCCCAAGGTCACACAGCTAGTAAGTTCTGAGACTGGATTTGAATCCAGGAAGATGAGTCTTCCTGACTCTTAGACTTCCTTAAATGTGCATTTCTATTATTTTTTTACAATAAATTTTTATATGGTAATTGCAAACTGTTTTTATCTTTTTGACCATTTCTCTATTAGAGACTGGCACCACCTTTTACTAAAATTTTAACTTTTCTCATAGGAAAAGTTCCTGTCACTCCCTATCTATTATTTCTATTCCGTGATTCCACCAATGTATACAAGTCTCCCGAATTAAAACAACAACAACAAAAAGATTTCCCTTGAAACGTTTAGCTAATCCATCTTCTGTCCCAGTAGACAGTGTGATCCAGTAGGAGGAGTCCTGGCTTAGGTGTCAAAAGGATCAGAGTTTGAGTCCCTTCTCCCTTGCTTATTGCCTGCGTTAGCCTTAGGTTCCTCATCTATAAAATGAGGCAGTTGGCCTGGAGTTCCTCTTTTACCCTTCCGGCTCTAAATGTAGGACCCTCATAAAGCTCATCATTTTAGTTGCTGGGCTTCTCAGTCCTTTGCAGTTTTCCTCTTCTCTAGGAAGATGCAGAGTTAAGAATTAGAATCTGTTTAGTACAGAAGGCCTGACCAGTACCACACAGAGGAGATGGAATATCTTCATATCCTTAAGCCAGTTCATAGCATTAGGATGTCTTGCTCATTATTGATTCCCCAAAGCCATGCTCCTTTTGCTTTCTTTCTTTTTTTTTAAAGCCCTTACCTTCCATCTTGGAATCAATACTGGGTATCAGTTCCAAGGCAGAAGAGGAGTGCCATTTCCTTTCCTAGAGGTGAGGAAATGGAGGCAAACTAGGTTCAGTGACTTGCCCAGGGTCACACAGCTAGGAAGTGTCTGAGGCCAGAGTTGAACCCCTGATCTCCCACCTCTAGGCTTGTTCTCAAACCACTGTGCTGCCCAGCTACTCCCCCCGCCCCAAGTACTTGCTACTAGTGGTTTTTGTTTCTTTTTTCGGGATGGTATTAGCACAGTTCAGGGCTTGGTGTAGGATGGGCTCCTCCTGAACGGCTTTTCTTGTTTCCGATGGAGCCTTTTCGTTTTTTCCCATTTAGACGGGTCGCTTTCAGGTTCGTTCCTATCTCTTCATTCAGAGTGTTTGGCCGTCAGATTCAGTTTAAGGATCTCCAAGCTTAGGGCTCCATTTCCTCGGTTGGGGACGGGGATTCCAGGGCCAGGCTTAACGCTGGGACTGAGCACACGGAGAATCCTCGGGGCTCTGCCACACTTGCTTGGCCTCCCCAGCTACTTCCTGCGCGGATGCCCCGGCTAGTGTAGAAGCGAAGCACTGATAGAGGCGGCAATAAGATCAGGGCCCGTGATTCTAGAAGAGGGTGCCTTTGGGCAGCTGGGCCCACTGGGCACTGCCTTTCAGCGCAAGCCTGTTCCTTTATGAGGATGGGGGACTCCGCGCGCGACAGCTCCCTCCACTCCTGCAGCTGTCATTTCTCTGTAGCCTAAGAGTCCTAGAGAGGTGCTTGGGGCGAGCGAGGGCACAGCTGGGTCAGAGGCTCCATCATGCCAGGCGCCTTCTCGAAGGCGTTTGTGATTACGAACAAAAAGAAAACCTGGCCCTGACGCCGTCCCCCCCGGAAAGCTGCCTGTCCCTAGATCGCTCGCCGGGCTTTGCGCCTTCTCCCTTTTGCTCTGGGCTCCTTTCTCCGTGTATGGTAGTGTTTAACCCTCATTTGGTCGTCACGGAAGCAAGGAGGGAGCTCTTCCTGGGAGCAGTCGGTCCTCGATGACTGTCATCACGGGCACGCGTGCGCAATGCCCGCCGCGTGTGGAAAGCTCGAGTTCTCTCCGATTAGTGCAGGGACCGTCTTCTGGGAGGGCAGAGGAACCGGATCAAACCGTCGTGGGGACCAAACTGAAAACAGAAGAGAACACAACAGGCTTTCATCTGAATCGGATACCCCTGGGCAGGGGGAAGAGCCACAGTGTCAGCCGTAGCCAGGGTTACAACAGGGAGAAGCAAGAGTCACCAGGAAATTACGATGAAGGAAAAACATCCGTCTTTTAAAAATGACACATACTTGGGTTGTTAAGAAAACTGTGTGTCCAGGAAATGAGTTCAAATCCAAGTTCTGACAGTTAGCAGCCGTGTGACCCAGGGCCAGTCATTTCACTCTCTGGACCTCCTTTCCCCCATCTAGAAGTCGGGGGTCACAATCCTCGTACTTCCTGCCTCAGAGGTGAGGGGAGAACAGTGTTTTGTAATGTTCGACCACAGTGTAACTCTTGGTTTTGTTTCCAGTTGTGCCCGACTCTTCGTGACCCCTCTTGGGGCTTTCTTGGCAAAGATCCTGGAATGGTTTCTCCAGCTCATTTCATAGATAAGGAAACTGAGCCCAACAGGGTGAAGTGACTTGCTTAGGGTCACACAACCAGTAAGCATCCAAGGTGCATTTAAACTCATGAGGATGCGTCTTCCTGACTCTATCCACTGCACCACCTCGCCGCATAAGTACAAGCTATTAAATATTAATATGGAATACATGAAAACTGTGGCAAAATTATCATCTGTTCATATTTGTTTTAAAACTCTTACCTTCATCAACGCTGTGTTTTGGTTCCCAGGCAGAAGAGCTGTGAGGGTAGGCAATAGGGGTTCAGTGACTTGCCCAGGGTCACCCAGCTGGGAAGTGGCTGAGCTCACATTTGAACCCAGGACCTCCCCTCTCTAGCTCTGGCTCTCCATCCACTGAGCCCCCCCTCAGCTGGCATTTATGTACCACTTCACAAAGAACTTTCCTTACAGTGTCTCTGAGGGGACAACTCAAGTATTATTGGCCCTTTATCCGTGAAGACACCGCAGCTGCGGTTCAGTGACTTGCCCCGTGTCACACAGCTAGTATACGTGGCAAAGCAGGGCCCCGATTTCAAGATACGGGGCTCTTCCCTCAGTGTTTCCCTTGGTCTGTAGAAAGACCATGATGCCGTAAAGCTCTTCCCTCCTCTGCTTCTTTGAACTTTTCCATAGCCCGTCTTCATTCATTTTAACCCAGTCTGGCTGATTAAAGAAGAAGCTTAAGTATAAACTATTCACTTATTCTCCTTTATTTTCAAATAGTGTGTCATTATTTCAACAGGCAAATATCAGAGACCCCAAATGCTCCTAAATCTAAATAACCGACTTCTTTTTCCGCTTCCCTTGGCTAGATGTTCTGCGGTGGTGGGCTGGTAGATCTCAAGATTCCACCTGCTTATTTGTCCTTATTAGTTATGGAAGTCTGCGAGTTGTTGTGCGCTGTCGTTTTCAGCGTCCTCCAGGGTGATACGTGCTATGAGTATTTCCATGCCGGGCTTTTTATTCACAAGGAAGCGCAGGACACAGATTTTTCCCTCTTGAAGGAGAGTTTTGTAGTTCCTGTTGAGTATACAAGAAAGCTAAAGTTAATTAGGTTAATTAATGAGATAGTGAGAAATAGAAAGTGCTCCCGGGACCTCTACTTGCTGTCTAGCGTGTGCACCTACAGGAGGGTGCGTCCTCGTCACCCTCCGATGCGGTCCTTGTCGTTGACTGACGGGCAAGAAGGAAAGCCTGCTGTCTGTTAGAGGGTGGCACGCATATGACGGGCCAGACCCGGGCCCGGCCGGCCCTCACAAAGTCAGGGCGTTGCTTTCTCATGCTCAGCGTACAGTCGACCATGACTGTGTGACGTGACTGTGAATGGGGAGGAAGCCGATCGACGCCTGCATCGCTGTTCCTCGTAGTAGTGGTAGTTGGCTCTGCTGCTCTCTAAGCTATTCTTCACCCTCTCGTTCCATCTTAGAATTGACACTAAGGATTGCTTGCAGGGCAGAAAAGTGGGAAGGGCCAGGCAGTCGGAGTTAAGTGACCTGCCCAAGGTCCCACAGCCAAGACGTGCTGGATGCCACTGAACACAGTATCTTTCTCTGTAAAATGCATGTAGCATTCCTTTAAGGAGCCTCTTCAGAACACCCAAAGCTATTATTTTTAGTTTATTTTATTTTAGAAATCCTTACCTTCCATCTTAGAATCCATACTGTCCATTGGCTCTAAGACAGAAGAGTGGAAAGGGCGGGGCAATTGCGGGGAGGGTTGTAAGCGGCTCCCCAGGGTCACACAACTGGCAGGTGTCTGAGGTCAGATTTGAACCCAGGACCTCCCATCTCGGGGCCTGGCTCTCTATCCTCTCAGTCGCCTCGCTGCCCCGCTACAAGCAATCTTAACACTATTTTAAACTTATCGTTTTGAATTCTTTTCCACAGAAAGGAAGAAGTTTTATCAGAACGTCAGCATTACACAAGGTGAAGGTGAGTATCTGTGCCATTTGAAGCGCTCTGGCTTACGGCCAGCCCCGTAACGGCCTCGCAGCCTTTCAGTAGGCCGAGCCCCCCATTATCTTCAAACTCGGGTCATGCGGGCATGAGAGCCGTCGTCGGCTTTCACGCACACTTCCTGAGCGCTGACATCTTGCTCTTTAAGGTGGCTACGAGATAAACCTGGACCACCGGAAGCTAAAGACTCCCAATGCCAGGCTTTTCACGGTGCCCAGCAAAGCCCTGGCTGTCGCCGTGGCCACGGAGTGGGACTCTCAGCAAGACACCATCAAGTTCTACACGATGCATTTGGTGAGAATGACAAGTGAAGGAGCGAGGGGAGAGACGACAGCAAGCCCGCTTAACTTGGCTTGTTAGGTTGCCCCTTCTCAGGCCTCCTTGACCAACTTCTTCTTAAAACACACACCTTCTGCCTTAGAATCGGCACTAAGGCAGAAGAGTGGTGAGCACTAAAGAGTCAGGGTCGAGTGACTTGCCCAGGGTCACCCAGCCGGGAAGTGTCTGAGGCCAGATTGGAACCCAGGACCTCCCGTCTCTAGGCCTGGCTCTCCATCCACTGAGCCACCCAGCTGCCCCCTAGGCTACTACTTTCCATTAGCTTGGGAAGCAGTAAATACTTATTAAGTACTTGCTATGTGTTCTGGCATTGTGAGTGAATAAAAGAGAAGCATTAAACATACCTTAGTTGCCCTCAAGGAACTTAAAATAGTTTGTTGTTGTTTTTGTTAATGCCCTTATTTCCTAGAAAATATCTTAACAATTTGCACAGAGCCTTCGTGGTTTCTGTGTCTCTCCTCCCCCTTCCCCAGTGGCCTATCTCCATCGACCTGTTTTTCGATTTTTTTGGACACGCCACTACAACTTTTAATTCTCATTGTCTGGCCATGTTCTCCCTCTCCCTCTCTTCCCCCCCCTCCCCAGGAAGCCGGCCAATATGACACAGGTTGTG
Source organism: Monodelphis domestica (assembly GCF_027887165.1). NCBI lineage: Eukaryota > Metazoa > Chordata > Mammalia > Didelphimorphia > Didelphidae > Monodelphis > Monodelphis domestica. Next base: position 280,103,637 of record NC_077233.1, on the reverse strand, counting down.
CGTGTGTTGTCACGTGATACTGATTTTCATGTTCATCTTGTTGTAAAACAAAACACGTCTTTTGTATGCTGGGGAGGAACTAAAGACTGGTGTTTGGATCTGCATTCGGACTACATCTGCTCCTCCTAGGGCAGGAGCCCTTTTTGTCATGAGTCCGACTTTTCGGGATGATTATGAGTGGGAGAAAATACAAATGATTCAGGGCTCGTTGGGGGCTTTTTAAATTATTCGAGTATTTTTTAAATCATGATTTTAGTCTTTTTTACGCTGGATGAGTTTTCTGCTGTCGTGTATTTAGTAACAGTCGTGCCGGGGGGACTCCCTTTGGAACACGCGTCTCTTGCAGCATGGAGGGACATCCGTCCCTTCCATTTGGCCTCTCTTCTTGGACAGTGATGACTCTGTGAGAGGAGAAGGACGTTTACAGGCGGGCCAATGAACTATAATAGCTGCTCTCTCTGCCTTTTGATTCAGACCACACTGTGTAACACATCTTTAGACAACCCGTCTCAGCGAAACAAAGATCAGCTTATCCACGCCTCTATGAAGTTTCTGGACACAGACACGATCTGGTAACAGACACTGGGCCTAAATTCACATTGTAATGACGGTGAGCTTTAGGTCGTCCCACAGCACTTTCCTGAGGAGTTATCCCTTATTTTGGTACGGCCAAGGAAGGCAAGGCTCTGTTGCATTCATAGAACAAATCCCCAGAGGAGAAGTTGGTGTTTTCAGCAATCGCCCTCAGTTGACTTCGTTCTGTCTGCCTTGTCCCCCCCCCCCCCAGTAGAAACGAAGCTTCTCGAGGCCAAAGGCGCCTTCCACCTTTTCTGCCTTGTCCCCCCCCCCAGTAGAAACGAAGCTTCTCGAGGCCCAAGGCGCCTTCCACCTTTTCTGCCTTGTCCCCCCCCCCCAGTAGAAACGAAGCTTCTCGAGGCCCAAGGCGCTTCCACCTTTTCTGCCTTGTACCCCCCCCAGTAGAAACGAAGCTTCTCGAGGCCAAAGGCGCTTCCACCTTTTCTGCCTTGTCCCCCCCCCAGTAGAAACGAAGCTTCTCGAGGCCCAAGGCGCCTTCCACCTTTTCTGCCTTGTCCCCCCCCCCAGTAGAAACGAAGCTTCTCGAGGCCAAAGGCGCTTCCACCTTTTCTGCCTTGTACCCCCCCCAGTAGAAACGAAGCTTCTCGAGGCCCAAGGCGCTTCCACCTTTTCTGCCTTGTCCCCCCCCAGTAGAAACGAAGCTTCTCGAGGCCCAAGGCGCTTCCACCTTTTCTGCCTTGTACCCCCCCCCCAGTAGAAACGAAGCTTCTCGAGGCCCAAGGCGCCTTCCACCTTTTCTGCCTTGTCCCCCCCCAGTAGAAACGAAGCTTCTCGAGGCCCAAGGCGCTTCCACCTTTTCTGCCTTGTCCCCCCCCAGTAGAAACGAAGCTTCTCGAGGCCCAAGGCGCTTCCACCTTTTCCTGGGGTTCCCCCTCCAGGACCTCTGCTCCTTCGGACAGCACGCTCCCTTGGCAGTCTGAGGCTGGGGCTGGCTCAGGTTTACTCCTTGCCGGTTCGATGGTCTTGGGGCAATCTCTTTATCATCTCTAAACTGAGTACGATAATACTTGTACCGTCTGTTTCACAGATTGTGAGAGGCTTTGTAAAGGACCAAAAGCTGTATTAATGCAAGTTATTAAGTTATTGTTTTTAATTGAACAGATCAGCCTCTAAATTTTATGCCCCCCAAAGTGAAAACTTTCGTAGTCACTAAGAGTAAACGTGGGTAAACTGAGTGGATAAAGGAATTAATTGGAACCAAAAGCTCAATTATTAACTTGAGGCTTGTTTATGGTAATAATGAGAGGTTTTTACTGTACAAATACCAAATAAGTGCTCTGAACCTTTAACTGCCCTCATTACTAGCATCTGAGGTGGGAGATAGTTGAGATATTAAGGACTGATTCATAGAGAGGACTACCTCCCAAGAGACGGTTGGAATACTTTGGGAGGAAAAAAGAGGCTTTTTTTGGTGGTCATTTGTGGGTTTTTTAGATTACCAATAGTAAATAGAAAACTGTATATTTTGTTAATAAAGTTTGTTTTTTGCAATGCTTTAGCTATAGGGTGGAGGAGCCTGAGACCTTAGTGGAACTTCAAAAGAATGAGTGGGATCCAGTTATAGAATGGGCGGAAAAAAGGTAAGAGACAAATCCTCATGGGTTCGCCTCTTTAATCGCCTGCCCTTTGCTTCTCCTTCTTTAACTGTCTTCAAAACTTCCATGGGAACCAGTCAGCGTTTACAGTGGAAACTATGGCAGCCCTGGTAGGAAAAGGTTATTGAAGGCTTTGATAGGGCCTGTGTTCTGTCTCACTCTCAGTAACTTCAGTGTGGTTTGAGATCACTGTAAGTAACTGCCACTCGGTCGTCCAGATCGTGCTTTTTGTTCAGAGGAGATCTTGGCTTCTCCAATGTGTTGGGCTTTGAGAAAGGGGACACTGGTTAAAGAAGCTCCCCTGCGCCCCCCAGATCTCCCTCTAGTAAATGGCCTCGTCGGCGAAACAAAGCAGGGAATGAGCATCTTCTTGGAAGACGTGCCTCGAGGCAGTTGGGCTGAGCATTAGGCCATCCCGTCACCAAAGCACACATTCTCAAGTTTCATTTGTGCCATTGCAGATATGACGTCAAGCTTGGATCGTCCACGAATATCATGGGACCTGACATCCCGGCCAAGACGAAGGAGGTTTTCATCAGTCATCTGGCATCTTATAACATGTGGGCCTTACAAGGTAATGCAGGTTCTGTTTCTGAAGTTGAGAAGGGGAAGGGTTAAGGTTTCCCCAGACACCTTTCCTTTCATCATAACAGCCGATCGTGCTTGCGTCGGGACCATTCATGCCGTCACGGCATTTAGAACTGGAAGGAACGTTTAAGATTATCTGAGCCAAAATTCTCGTTCTACAGATGAAAAAACTGGGGCCCAGAGAGGTAATGTGATTAGTCACACGGGTGAACAGCGACGCTATTCGTATCCCAGACCTGCTTGTCTGGTTTGAGGGGCTTCGCCCCTCTGAAAGGGGCATGGAAAGCCCAAAAGGTCAAGGCATCTGCCCAGGCTAAAAGCTTATCAGTGGGCTGGTTGTAGTGACAGCCCAGGCCCCCAGACGTGTGTGCTGTGCATACAGATGACTCTGGACAAGAGCCCAGAGCTCGGGGGGCTGCTTTAAAAGGGAACTTCAAGGAAAAGCGAGGCGGCCTGGCCTGGAGAGGCCTGGGGAGCTTCCCCTTCTGTCTCAGAGTTGTCACCAAGTCAGAAAATGAGGGTTAAGAAAGCCTTAGATCAAACTAGGATTGTGCACGTGAAGGTAAATAGATCGGCTTCATCAGCATGATCAATAGTGGGAGCTCAAATACTCCTGGAGCCTGGAGAGTACAGAAGGGTGGGCAGGTCTTCTGGCTGGCGGCGGGGACCTTCTCCTGAGCTAGAGGCTGCTCTCGGGACATTGCTGGAAGCGCTTCCACCGGTGCCAAGCCCTGCCTCTTTCCAGGCCCAGATCTCGGGAACCTACCCAGCTTCGCAACAGGACGCGGGAAGAGGTTCCAGTCCTGAGTCCGTGAAGCCGCCTCGAGCACTGTCTAAGGGGCAGGTTCTTCTCCGCTCCTCGCCAGACTCAATGCAGTGTCCTGAACGGGCTCCGGCAGTGTCGTCCCTGTGCTGGCTCGGGCTTTGGACCGTGTCTCTGTTCTATTCGCCAGGTATAGAATTTGTGGTGACCCAGTTGAAGTCCTTGATCCTGTCCCTGGGCTTGATCGACAGGCACCTGACAGTGGAAAAGGCAGTCCTGCTGTCTCGCCTGGAAGAAGAGTACCAGGTAGGCAGACGCGTCGACCTTCCCGCTTGGTACACGTGATCCTCTGTCCGTTCAGAGCCCGCTGGCTGCCCGGCAAGGCGCGCAGCCCATCGAGCCCCGACGCCCATCCTGTCGTCATGGCCCCTCCGTGGGCTCCCGGGGCCTGCGGGACTAGGCCTGCCCTACGCTGGCGTTGAGGGCGAAGGAGAGGCCCCTTCCTTGCTTCTCTGTTGAGCCGTCCCCAGCTCTCATAGGGCCCGTGCAGGCCACTGATGTGTTTGCTGCGGCTAATACTTCTACGCAAGGCCTTTTGTGAACTCCTTTAGTACGTGGCGGGGGGCCAGGCGGTCTCAGACTACCTTCCTGAGTTCTGTCTTCAGAACTTGCTTTTCAAATGTTTGCTTTCTTGTTCTTGAGACCCTTACCTTCAGTGTCCAGGGCCGCACCATCGGGGAGTGTCTGAGGCCACGTGTGAACCCAAGGCCTCCCCTTTCTAGCCCTGGTGCTCCAACCAGTCGCCGCTTCATTGCTCCTCAAATCTTTTTTCCTCATTTTTCTGCCTTTTGACTTTTCTCTGTTATTTATTCTTATATCGTTGTGTTTTTGCACTCTGTCTCTGCCGTTCCCTTTTTAGAATGTCTGCCTTCTGTTCTACTCTTATCAATTCTTTTCAAAATCTTAAAAAGCTCTAATCTCATTAATTCTCCTTAGGCTTCTCAGTCAATATCAGGGTTCTCCTACTTGTTCTAATCTCCCGTCGTAGTTCTTTGCAGCATTATCCCCTTTTGTTCCTTTTTCCATAGCACTTCATTACTATTTTAGGAGCTCTTTTGGGGTTTTTCACTTCTTCAGTTACTACTGGTTTTCCTGTGGGAGTTTTGAGTCTTCCTTTCCCCATTTTTGTAGGTCTTGTTCCCAGACTTGATAGAGATGGTTTTTGAGATGCTGAAGAGGAGAGTTGGACACTACAGGCATGACCCATCACCCAGCCATTTTATTTTTTAAACCCTTCCCTTCTGTCTTAGAATCAATACTATGTATTGCTTCTGCATTGGTTCTAAGGCAGAAGAGTGGTCAGGGCTAGGCAGTGGGGGGTAAGTGACTCGCCCAGAGCCACAAAGCTAGGAAGTGTCTGGGGCAGATTTGAACCCAGGACCTCCCCTCTCTGGGCCTGGCTCTCAATCAAACTGAGCCACCCTGCTGCCCCCACTCAGCCATTTTAGCAGGCAGCTTGGTAGTGCAGGGGATTGATCCCTGGACCTCGGGTCACGCAGAGCTGGAGTCAGTTACCTTAGTGGGACACGAGGCACATCATTTAGCCTCTGCCTGCCTCGGTTTCCTCATCAGTCAAAGAAGAGTCGTAACAGAGCCTCCTTGCCAGGGTTGTTGTAATCATTGTAAAGTGCTTTCCACAGTGGCTGGCACAGAGTAGGCCCTCCTTAAATGTCAGCTGTCATTGTTAGCGCTCCATAAAACGACCAACTCATACAACTTCTCTGTGCTGATTCTTGCCCTTTCTGCCTGCACGCTGCCTTCCCTAGCCATCCCCTCCCCTGCTCACCTAGCCCTCCCCTCCCGCATGCAGGCCCATCATCTCTTGCTAGTCTGCACCACAGAGTCCTCTGCTTCGCCAGGAAGCCCTTCCTGGCCTTGTTCCAAGCTCCCTTCCCCAGTCCCTCTTCTGCAGCCTTCCGCCGAGGGGGCGCTTCCTCTTCACCTTTGACCCGGAAATAGCCGACTCCGAATGGGATCGCAGGGTCAGACACGACTGGGTTGTAGTGGTTGTTTCCCCGGCTTTGGCTTAGGGCAGCCCGTCGGGCGCCTCCGCTCAGGGCAGCGCCGCTTGGCCTCTGTTGGAGGGGGAGCGACTTCCCCCGAGGCTCCTCTGTAGCCGGCAGGTTACTGAGGCCTTCCGGGCTGGACGCTGGAACTTTCCATTATCCGTCAGTGTGTAGTGGAAAGTGACTTCTTATGTCAGCCTCTGTGAACTTGGGTCTGAGAATGGGCACCACGTGGTGTGGAACTGATCGACGGCCCGGCTCTGAGGCCCACTTCGAACGTGCTGGCTCGCTGGCCCTGGCTGAGGCCCTTCCCCAGGCCAGAGGGGTCAGGCTGATGTGGCCACGGCGAAAATGGCATGGGAGGGCCTGGCCAATAGGACCTCGGCCACTTCTCAACTGCATGACCCTGGGCGAGTCACTTCATCGCCATTGCCCAGCCCGAAAGGAGCTGATCCTTAGGATCGAGAGGTTTCTCAATGTAATTGGGAAATGCCTCACAGAATAAGTGACAATGAAATGCGACATCGTGGGGCAGCCCCGGGACCCAAGCTGCAGAAGAGCGCGGCTCCTCCACAGGGATGGACGGAAGGAATTTCCTCCATCAAAGGAATCACAGGGGCCAGACCGAAAAGGGGAGCTTGCCGGGCCTTGGTCAGCCTGCTCTCCTTCCCTTGACTTCTAGTCTGACATTTGCAGCTCTTCCCAGGCCCCCAAAGAGCCTCCCTCTGCCTCTTGGGCCCGCCTCCCTGCTCCCACGCCCACCCCTCACCCCAGGCCGCGCTCTCAGCACTCCCAAGGAAGGCCGACTGTTGTCAGCGCCTTGTTCAGATGGACCTCCTTTGACCCCACGGGCTCTGCTCCGCCCGTCTGCCCTTTCACTGTCAGAACGTGGCTCGCCCCAGGCCCTGCGTGCGCTTGGGACAAGCCGCCCGAGTCAGTTGCCTCTCGGGGAGATCCTGCCACGGGCGGGCCCTTGTCTTGTTCCCTTGGCGTTTCCCACTCTTTGTAGCGCTTTTGGGTTTGCCATTTCCTTCTCTCGTGGAGGAGGGCAGACAAGAGTGAAGTGACTTGCCCAGGGTCACACGGTTATTAAGCGTCCTCCTGACTCCAGATCCGCTGCTGCCCCGGGGCCTTCGACAATGCTGTGTCATTTCACAGACTGCTACTGACGTGCAGAACGTGAAGAAAGGAGTGCTTTGGGATCAGATATCACTGTAATAGCCCGCTTGGGAGGAAGAAAAGAAGCCCGAGGCACGGTAGGATCCGGCTCACCTTTGCCAGTGCCGGCTCAGTGGATGGCTTATATTCTAGAACCCGGAATCTGGAGTCAGGAGGACTTGAGCTCCACGTGACCTCAGACACTTCCTGGCCGTGGGACCCTGGACAAGTCATTTGAATTGCCTTTGCCTGGACGAAGCTGGACGGCAAGTCCTTTAGCACCAGGGAAGGAAATGGCAAGCAGGGTCACAACCACAGCAGTTGGTAGCAGCTACCCCCCTCGGTCTTACAAATTCTTGTCTATCCTGCTTCATCCAGGCACGAGCTTGGCTGGGTAAAAGCAGCTCCCTGGCAAATGGGTCTCTGCCCTTCTTGGAGGGCAATTTCTTTCTTTAACCCTCACCTTCCGTCTTGGAGTCAGTACTGCGTGTTGGGCTAGGCCATGGGGCCAAGTGACTGGCCCAGGGTCCCCCAGCTGGGAAGTGTCCGAGGCCAGATGGGAGCCCAGGACCGCCCGTCTGAGCCCCCAGCTGCCCCTTGTGGTGAACCTGAGCAAAAGCTGTTCATAAGGATCTTCGCCGATGACTTGACTCTAATGTATCCTCTGCGTTACGCTCCTAGATCCAGAAATGGGGCAACGTGGAGTGGGCCCACGACTACGAACTGCACGAACTGCGGGCTCGAACCGCAGCCGGGACGCTCTTTGTGCACCTTTGCTCGGAGAGCTCCGCAGTGAAGCACAAACTCCTGCAGGAGTGAGGCCAGGAAAGCGACAGGCCACTGCGATGTACACGGACAGCGCCTTCTCCACAGCGGAGGAACGAGAGCCGCCCCTGTGGTTGCCCGGAAGGCTTTCGCTCCAGCCTTAACGGTCATATTCAGCATGTCATCCAGATGGGGAACGTATGTCAAAGCTTCTAATTGCTTGTGGCTCCAGAATCCCTCCCGTTTTTAGCATTATGCCTCCGTTTCCCCAGAGCTGAACATCTTACCTTCGCTTCTGCTGGTCTTGATTTAAAATCAGAGACTCAGTACCTGTCACCAGTCAGGAAACTCGTCAAAGTCAGTTCGTCTTGCCCTTTTTTGCTCACAAACTCTTCCAATTGGAAGATGAACTATTTACTGTAATTAAAACTCTGGAGAATCACCTGGTTCGTGTCTAAAGAAAATTCAGAATTTCTCCCTCGTTTTTTGTCTTTAAAGTCCCCTTCTTACATCATTGTTCAGTATGACAATCTGCCATTTCTTAGCATCACCGTTATATAAGACAGCAGAAGGAGCAAACGGTTCTCCAAATCTGCATGCAGGGAAGGCTTTTCAAACAGCCTGTCCTTATTAGCACCCTTAAAAATAAACTTTAGGAACTTATTTTGAACCTGAATCCCAAAATAAAGAAAAGAAAGCCACCGCCTTGGCGTTTCGAGAGCTTGCTTTCCGTCGTAGAAAAGTCAAGTCTAGCAGCTTGTAGATAGGTAGTCAAATACAGAACTTAAAGACTTCCAAAAAAATATTAACTTGACTATTCAGTCCGGTGCTGTCTCTCTCCGCTCCGGCCCCTCGGCTCAGCCCTCCCCCTCCCCCCAGACACAGGCTTTGGCTTGAGACCTTTGTCGTGCTCCCCCTGGCCCTGGCCCCCCGCAGGTGGCCTTTATGTCTGGTCTCCCCCCATGGCTGGCCCCAGCCCTCTCATGCCCGGGGCCCTGCTCTCACTTGTCTGTTCTTGGCTCCCTCCTTCCACTGGCACGTGGGCCCCTTCCTGGCTCCCTCCATCCTTCAGCAATTTCACATTAGGCAAAGATCTCTTTACACAGTGGTCTGCAGAATAGTCCACTTAACATCAGGCCAAAACAGTCTAATGAGAAATGGCTGGTTCCTAACTGGGGCTCCTCCGCCTCCTTTTCGTCTAGAAATAAGAGAAAATCCCCTCTTGACAGGAAGCTGGTACCTCGTGTGGCCCACGGATTGCTCCAGGGTGAATCCCTGCAAGGTCTCAGGGACTTGCCTGATACAGTGATCAACACTTCTGCTTGACTTTTGGCTTCATTTTTCAAGAATGTAAATGTATTTTATTTCCATAAAATAAGCCTATACGTAATTGTTTTCACATTTAGGACTTTTTGAGGGGAGAAAATAACACATTAAGAAAGTCTGCCCTTCCCGAAGTTTTGCACTCCTGGTAACTACCAACTGAGCCGAGTTGGGGACCTCAGCAGTTTCGTTTTGAGAGAGCTCAATGTTCCCGGACACCCTCCTTTGTCTGAATACTTACCTAATCCAAAAGGTCACCAAAATCCAAGTTGTCCAGTTCATTCTGCAAATGGTCGATATATTGATTGATTTCCTTCACTCGTTTTCGGTTCCTATTATGTTCATCAGTATGAACCTGCGGATTTGAAACCAAAGAATGATTTCCTTTGGAAGCTTCTTTTTAAAGCGTGTGCGCACGTGTGTATGGATTTTAGGAAGAAATGAGTGGTTTAATAAAAATTGTACATGGCTAATATTTTGATGAAAGAGCATACAGGATGGATGACCCTTCTTACACCTTTTTTTTATGAGTTTGTTTAGAGGGCGAGAGTTGGGTGGGAAACGGTCAACCAAGGAGACTTCCTAGGAAAACTTCCAATTTCTCCCTCTCTGGTCTGGGCTGAGAAATAAAGTTCTACCTGCCCCATCAGGGTTCGTATCTACTCACCTTATCTACTATACCTGAACACCAATTGGAAACATTGGTTATTAGTTCATCTTCTCTGTTGTCTATCTTCAGAAGGTGGATGTCATGGGATGCTCCAACTGCATTAACAACTGTATCTTTGTCGGAAAAAAGCTAGTGAATAAAATTGATCAAATGTGGGCTTTGTGTTCATTTGAAGCCTAAGCATGGTAAAAATCAGTCTCATACCAAGAGTGCAAGAGAAGAGTTCATTCAGTATTGCTAAGAGCCAGTGGCCGGGTACAAGAAGCTGCCTATGTCTTTACAGAGGAGACCTCAGTTCCAGTCTTGCCTCAGACACTTCCTAGCTGTGTGACCACGGGCACGTCATTTAATCTCTGTCTGCCTCCGTTTCTTCATGCACAAAATGGGAATAGTAATAGCACCCACCTCCCAGGATTCTTATAAGGATCAAATGAGATTACAATTGTAAAGAACTTTTAGCACAGTGCCAGGCACACAGTAAGCACTATATAAATGTTCATTCTTATTATCGTTATATTCCATTTTGCATGACAGTGTCAAAGATCATTAAGAAACACTTGGCCAATGTACAGAATTAGAATCAAGGAAAAAGTATAATAAAGGGACCCAAGAAGAGGGGGGGAAATCATTCTTATATTCCACTGTGTTTTGCCACTAGACTATCAAAGAATAAAAATCAAAAACCAAAGAATGAAGTATTAACCAATTGCAGATGATGGAAACAGTAATGGAAGAGTGGAGAGAACATTGAATGTGCAAGTGAAGAGTTTGAATTCTGACTACAGCTTGCCATCTTGTATGCCTGAGCCAGTCACTTCAGTTCTCTTTGTCTCTCTCCTTATCTGTAAAGCGAAAGGGTTGGGACAGCGTAACCTATACAATGCACAGCCTGTCTAAGTCTAAGTCTGAGCCCGTGGACCTGTGCCGGCTTTTCTCTCAACCTTGGGGCCTCCTCCCTGCATGACTTTGGATAAAAGTTTTCCACCTTTCTGGAGCTCAATATTGTCCCCTGTAAAATGAGGCCTGTCCCCTGAGACCCCCTTTCTAGATCTACATTGTATAGTGGTAAATAGGTATTAGATGATCGTAGATATTTTTTCTTCCATAATAAAACCAACTGATCCCAACCCAAGGGACTGTTTCATATTGGTCCTTTTGCGTCCCCAGAGATAAACACAGGTGTTTTATAAATGTCTAGAGCTTGAGGGCCAGTTAGGTGGCTCAATGGATTGAAAGTCAAGCCTTGAAATGGGAAGTCCTGGGTTCAATTGTGGCCTTAGACACTTCCTAGCTGTGTGACCTTGGGCAAGTCACATAACTCTAATTTCCTAGCCTTTACCATTCTGCCTGGGAACCAATACATAGTATTGATTCTAAGACAAAAGGTAAGGATTTTAAAAAACAAATACCTTGCTTGTTGAGTGATTTTTTTTTTTTGCTCAGTTGCTAGTACATAGGTCATTCAGCTTAAGTGAGCAAATTATACCAGAGAAAAATGTATTTTTTTTCTGGGCAGGCTGATGCATGATCCTCAAGTTATATGACAATAAAATTCAACAAAAAATAAAATGTATGAATGTTTATAAAAGTTATCAAATTAACAGAACCAGAAAAAGAGTAGAAAATCTCAGAAAAATAAATGGAACAAGATATAATGAACTTCATAATTTTTAATTTAAAATTAATTAAATTTTTTAAATTAAAAAAATTTTAAAATGTTAAATAAAAAATACACTAAATTTAATTTAATTCTGTTTAATTCTATTAACCAAGTTTGACCTCTGAAAAAGTCAAGAAAATGCATCTGTCCAACTTATCTATTGGCAGAGGACAAAAATGAAAATAACAATTGTACAGACTGTAGAGAAAACTAGAGCTTTAGTGCACTGTAGCTGGAGTTATGAAATGGTCTAGCCATTTTAAAAATTAATTTGTAACTATAGGGATGATGTCACCAAACTGTGCATAAATCATTGGAGTCAACAATGCTTGTCAGTAATTAAGGAATAATCAAACATTTGCAACTGCCCAGCTGGGGATAAAAGAAAGGCAAAAACAGTCCCCGCCCTCAAGGAGATCACATTCTAATGAGAAAGATAAAATACAAGCAACTATGGGCATACAAGAAAAGGCTAGGAGCTAATTTAGAGAAAAGAAACTAGCATTAAGGAGAATTAGAAAAGACTTATTACAGAAGACAAGGAAGCCAGGAAGTAGAAGTGTGGAGGGTAAAGACAATGAAAATGCAGAGTTTGAAGATGAAGTGTCACTACTAGATCTATCCTCTAAAGAGATCAATGAAAGAGGGAAAAGACCCATATGCACAAATACATAGCACCCTCCCTCTCTCTCTCTTTTTTTTTTGTTTTGTTATGAAAAAGAACTGAAGACTAAGGGAGGTCTCTTCAGTTGGTGAATGGTGGCTGAATAAAATAGGATATGTGAATGTGGTGGACTATTAATGCCCTCTAAGAAATGATGAGAGATGGCTTCAGAGAAACCTGGGATGGCATGTTTGAACTAATGAAGAATGAACTGAGTGAAACCAGAAGAACAATTTCAATGACGACAACATTGTAAAGAAAGACAACTTTGAAAGACTTTAGAATTCTGCTCAATCTCATAATGATCCATCATGATTCTGTAAACCTTAAAGTTTCTTAGACTTATGAATGTTGGAAATTTCACCATTGGGAAATTTCATACTGGAAAAAATTTCCATACTGGAAAAATGTGAAACCCCTTGGCATGGGAGGATCCTTCTCCCTACTTAAGACTACTTTAGGACAGAAACCTTTTGCTAAACAATGGAAAAGGTTTTGACCTATGCTTAAGCATAGAACAGGAAGTTCTTTGAGTCATGATTGATTTTAGAATTGATACAATAGAGATACTTGGAATGACAGAACCAGGTCTTGGAAAATACAATCTCCACCCTACTTAGAGTAACAGGATTTAGGAAGGGCTGCAGCAAAGATCAAATTTTAATTATTTGAGAATATGACCTTCAACAGACATGTGCAAAGCCACAGACCTCTGGGCGGTCCTGGGTTAAACTAGAGCCACCATTGGCACAGGGGAGACATCGACAGTGATTGGTAGATGTGAGGACTGAGGGGAGGGAACTTAGATGGTTTCCAGAAAGATAGTGGGGTCTGAGGACAGTGGGAGGAGAGTTTTTTTGCTCTGAGAGGAGGAGGTTTTGCTCTGAAGGAGGCGGAGAGGAGAGAGGTCCTGGAGGGAGAGCTCCTGGAGAGGTCTTGAAGGAGGCTGTGGAAGGAGAACTCAGGAGGAGAATTCTCTGGAACATTTCTTGAAAGGAGGCTCTCTTGAAGGTGGAGCCTGAGGTTGGCATAAGAAGCCTTACCTAGAGAGATCTTGGGTGAGTGATAAAACCAACTGACTGATTTATTCATTCTTATTCCTTTCTTACTTTCTCTCTTTTTCTATTGATTAATCAGTGTATTATAAATTAAATTTCTCTATAAAACCCAGTTGGCTTGGGCATATTCATAAATTGGGAATATATTCCCTGGCGACCATCTTATATTTATATAAAACCAAGACACAGTAGAAAACATATTTCAGCAGTCATAATTGATATATATATATATATATATATATATATATATATATATTTCCCTTGCTCCCAAACATTTTAATTATCACAGTTTATGGCTCCCACTCTCTTATCTACAACTATTTAACACTCAAAACTATTTTAAATCTAACAATTCCAAGATTCCAATGATAAAGCATGCTACCTTATTCCTAATAAAAGAACAGCTACAGAATTAGATGTAAATTGTTGGACAGCACCAAAGTATGCCTTTGTTTTGCTTAACTATACTTGTAAGAGAGGGTTCTAAATTTTTTAAATTTTAATATAGAGGGGAATGGGAGGAAATCGTGGACTGAGATGCAAAAGAAAAGAGGAGAAAGTGGATCACTGAAGCATTTTTTAAATGCTCAGAAGAGAACAAAAGGAAGTTTGAGAGGTATTCAAAGAAAAGCAGGACAGCTTTGAAACTAGCATATTGAATTTATTATATATGCTTGAAAAGGAAGCTGCTCAGAATGAAAAAAATAATTTTTTTTTATTCAGATGTAGGCTCTTAAGAAAAATTGACTTATTAACTATTACATACAAATGACGATGAGGAATCTTAGGTCATGGAACATCCTTTATTCCTCAATAAAGTGTTTGGGAAAATAACCAAGCATAACTGATCACCCCACCTGACCCTTAGTCGAATCCTCTTTCTGGTGAGGAGCCAAGGGAGGAACTGCCTTGCCAAAGGGGAAATTGTCTCTGGTTAGTCTAATTAGAACTTAAAATAAATTTTCTGATATAATGTAATAAAGATGGTTAAATGCTGTTGAAATAGTGTCTAAACTTCAGATATGAGTAAAATAGGTTTGGGGGTGAGGTGGGAGGATTGTTCTGGGAATCTGCTCTCTATAGCATTCATTAGAGGAGAATAAGATCCAAATAGAAACTAGGACTATAAACTAAGACTTCTAATTTCTAGTGCAGTGCTTTCAAATTATGTACTTTTTTCTCTTAAGTAACTTATAATACAATTTTTGTTGAGGGGGTGGGTGGGGTTAAATAATATTTTTTCCTTAATTACATGTAAAATTAATTTTTAGCCTTCCTTTAGCCAAAATATTGTCCTCCCTCATTCCCTGCCCCACTCCTTGAGACAGCAAGCAATATAATATAGATTTTTCATGCGTAATAAGTGTAAAGCATCTTTCCATATTAGTTATTTTGTAAAGGAGAACTCAAACAAATAAAAAAGTGAAGAAATAAAATGAAATACAATATGTCTCAGTCTGCATTCAGTCTATCAATTCCTTCTCTGCAGGCAGATGGAGTTTTTCAACAATAATCTTTGAGGATTATCTTGAATTACAGTATTGCTAAGGCGTTGATGCACTGGCAATAGCCAAGGCACTCATAAATATTCATCATATAATATTGTTGTTACTATGTACAATGTTCTCCTGTTTCTACTCACTTCACTTTGCATCAGTTCATGTAGGTCTTCCAGACAACCCAATTTTTGAAACACACTTGTTTTGCTCTGTCATCTGTGTCAAAAGACTGTGTTCTGCAACCTCCAGGAAGCAATGCAGAGCGAAAGGAGCAAAACCAGGAGAACACTGTACACAGAGACTGATACACTATAGTACAATCGAACATAATGGACTTTTCCTTTAGTGGCAATGCAGTGATCATGAACAACCCGGAGGGATCTATGAGAAAAAACACTATCCACATTCAGAGGAAAAACTGTGGGAGTAGAAACACAGAAGAAAAACAACTGCTTGACTACATGGGTCGAGGGGATATGATTGGGGATGTAGACCCTAAATGAGCATCCTAGTGCAAACACCAACAACATGGACATAGGTCCTGATCAAGGACACATGTAATACCCAGTGGAATTGCACATCAGCTATGGGAATGGGGGGGGGGGGGGGGAGGAATAGAATGTGATTTTTGTAACCAAGGAATAACATTTGAAATTGACCAAATAATTTTTTTAAAAGACTGTTTTCCATACAGAAGGTAAAATATGAATTTTCATATTATCTATAATGCCATAACCTCTTTATGAAAATGGAAGCCTTACCGCTCGGACATCATCTGGCAGGTCCTCATCAAATTCACTCTTGACTATTTTCTCCAAGGTATTTATAGAGATCTCCAGAAGTTTCTCATGGTGATGGTTTTCTAAGTCACGGCACTGGGCCATTGTAGAAGTATAAGTTAAGTAAATAAGACCAGGTTATCATAATATTAATGGTATGATGTGACTATACTTGGCAATGATGACAGAAGCAATGGTTTACTTGAAAAAAACTTTTTTGTCCCTAAAGACTTGATTCAACCAGACTAGGTACTCTGTTAAAACTCTTTGAACCTGAAATGCTATTCTTCAAAAGAAAAATCAAAAAAAGAACTACAAATTTCAAGAAACATTTAATAAAAGAGGCACTTTTTGTGTCTCTGGAACTAGATGCCAGGTCTAGAAGACTCATCTTCCTTAGTTCAAATTTTACTTACTAGCTATGTCTCCCTGGGAAAGTCACTGAGCTTGCTGGAGAAAGCTGGAAAAAGAAATGGCAAGCTACTTGGGTATTTTTGTAAAAAAAAAAAAAATTCTAAATGGGGTCATGAAGAATCAGAAACAACTAAAAAATGACTCAACAACAACAATTGTGTGTCACTGGGAATATAAAGACAAAAACAAAGCAGTCCAAGCCCTCAAGGAGTTTGTTTTTTTCATAGAGCCAGAACCTACTCTTATTAGTTCAATAGTTCTTTTATTTTTATTTTTATAATTTCTTCTTTGATTTTTAGGATTTCTGATTTAGTCTTTAATTGGGTTTTTTTTTAATGTGTTCTTTTTCTAGTTTTGTTTTTGTATGCCCAATTCATTGATCTACCTTTTCTCCATTCTGTTGATGTAAGCATTCAGGGTTATAAATGTTTGCTGAGTATTGCTTTGGCTATATCCTATAAATTTGGTATGTTGTCTCCTCATTGACATTCTCTTCAATGAAATCAGTGATTGTTTCTATGATTCATTCTTTGACTCACCAATTTTGAAGAATTAGATTATTTAGTTTCCAATTAATTTTTAATTTGCCTTTCTGTGAACCCTTTTTATTATTATAATTTTATTGCATTATGTTTCTGGAAAAGTTGCATTTATTATTTCTGATTTTATGCATTTGGTTGTGAAGTTTTTAATGCCCTAGTACATGGTCAATTTTTGTTTATGTACCATATGCTGTTGAAAAAGTGGCATATTCCTTTTTATCCCTATTCAATTTTCTCTGGATATCTATTAAATCTGAGTTTTCTAAAATTTTGTTCACTTCCTTTACTTCTCTCTTATTTTTTGGGGTGCAATTTATCTAGTTCCCCCACTAGTCTAGTTTTACTGTCTATTTCCTCCTTAAGCTCCTTTAGTTTCTCCTTTAAAAATCTGAATGCTATACAATTTGGTGCATATATGTTAAATACTGTGAATATTAAAAACTACACAGACTGTACTTGAGAAGATTTCATTTAGCTATTCCCTTATTGTAACAATGGAGATACTTGGTCTAACAAGAATCAGGAATGTATTGGGAACTTTTAAAATTGCTCCACCCTAATTAGACATACTTTAGGGGAAGATAAAAGTTGTAAACTCCTGATTGAACAATGAAGGTACTTAACTCATACCTTATAGTGAAGCTAGAACCTTAAGCTAGGTCTATTTTTAGATATAATACAAAAAGGTGTTAAGTACCTGTAAAGGTTAAATTAATCACAAAAAAGATCAAGTAATTCACAAAAGGCAAGCTTAACAAAGAAGTGTGAAGTACTCAGAAGATATAATCTAACCAGTGAAGGTGAGAACTAAAGAGTGGTGAGAACTAAGAATGGGCAGTCCTGGAAAAAAGCATCTACTGGGATTGGTAGACGTAAAAATTTAGGGGAGGTGACATAAGAGAAAATTTTCTTTAAAAGGAGGGGTAAAACTCAGTTCAGGCAATTCAGTTCGGTGTGGAGGTTCTGAACGTGGTTCAGGAGATTGAGTTCAGTGGAGGACTGGAACCTAGCTTGGAGATAGTCTCGTGGTGAGTGATAAGACTGACTCCCTTACCCTTAGGCTCAGGGAGGCCACTTTGGCCAAGGCCTTTAACTACTTCCTGGCTCAGCCTGAGCCAGAGCAGTTTAAATTAATTCTCTCTCTCTCTCTCTCTCTCTCTCTCTCTCTCTCTCTCTCTCTCTCTCTCTCTCTCTCTCTCTCTCTCTCTCTCTTCTTAATTCCTTCTCTCTATATTAATTAAAATCTCCATAATTCCCAGCTGACTTGGGTATTTTATTATTTGGGAATTTTCCCTGGCAACCAATAATTTAGATTTTAGTCAAAACACTAAAATTATCCTTACAGTTTTGATATTAATTCATTGAATTCCATTCATAACTTCATTACTCTATACTACCTTTTATCAAGATATAATTACCTTACTTATCTCTTTTAATCAGATCTATTTTTGCTTGAGCTTTTTCTGAGATCATGATTGCTACTCTTGCTTTTTTTGTCTCGGTTGAAGTCCAATAGATTCTGCTCCAGTTTCTTACCTTTACTCTGTGTGTCTACTGTAAGGTTTAAATTTACATTTTTGACTCAATATGAAAGTTATAAAGTAATATTGTGATCACTGATTTTAAAATATTATAGCTTAAGTCAAAATGTCTTTTAGCAGCTTTTATTTACAAAGAGGTAGAAAGAGTGAAAGTATAAAATGTAGATAGACAGATTCCTAACAAGCCTACCAGTCCTTCTCTGGTCAAGTCTGGCTCAGCCCTGGCAGGGGCTTCCCCAAGATTCTGTCTCCATGTGAATTTTCTAGTAATCCTCAGCCAAAAATCTCAGTGTTATCTTCAGCTAGAGTTTCACCAACATAGCCTCCTCCAAATCCAAGGCAGAAATCTCAGCCACTCACCCAGCAAGCCAATGCAGGATCCAGGGGGAAAAATCTCCAAAGCCAAAGCCAGGAATCTCAGTCAATCTCTCCAAATTCCAGGAAAAGAAATGGTCCCTAGAGAATGTTGGTCTCTTCTTTTATGCTCCTTTTTCCATGTCACTTCCTCTCACTCTTCCTCTTCATAGATACCAATTGCAGTCTTTCATTTGCCTAGCACTGCCCAAGGGAGGGGGTACAGTGGCCTTTGGAGGTGTGAGCATACTCTAGTAAGTGACTTATGAACTCTCATACTTAATGGTAAGTAAGGAAGCTTTGAGTTCTTGATTTGATAAGCTAAAAATAGACAGGGGAGAGTTAATCCTATCTTCACACTACCTGCCTCAAATATGTTTCTTGTAAATAACATATGGTAAGATTCTGGTTTGTAATCTACTCTGCCATCTGCTTCCATTTTATGGGTGAGTTCATCCCATTTACTTTCAAAGTTATGATTACCATTTGTGCATTCCCCTCCATCTTTATTTCCTTTTTTAATCCTGCCCTTTCTCCTTTCACTCTTTCCCTCCACACCAATATTTTGGTTTTCATCACTCCCCTCATTCCTCCTCCCTTATATTAATCCCCTTACCACCACCACCCTTCTTATTCCCCTCCTACTTCTTTATGGGGTAAAATAGAATTCTATACCCCAATGAATCTGTCTTTTCTTCCCTTTCTGAGCCAATTTCAATGACAGTAAGGTTTAAGTATTATCCAACACCACCCTCATCCTCCCCTCCACTGTAATAGTGTTGTCCCCTCCCCCTTGCCTCTTTATGTGATCCAATTTACCCCATTTTCCTCAAGGAGTTTGGAGAAGAGAGTTAACATATTCACAAATAAGTATAATACAAGATAATTTCATTTCAGATTGAGGATTAATGACTGGAATTAGGAAGGATTCATAGAGGAGGTGGTCCCTGAGCTAATTATTGGAAGGCAACAAGGACCCTGAGAGATGGGGGATGAGAAAAGAATCCATTTCAGGCATGGGGGATAGCTCATGTGAATACATAAGTAGAGGAGAGAATATTGAGTTCAAGGAATAACTAATAGGTCAATTTGCCCAGAATACGAGTTCCTAAAGAAAAGCAACATGAAATAAGGTTGGAGGCAGATTGTAAAAAGGTTTGACCATTAGGCTAGGGGTATGGGGTACATTTTATGGAAGCATTTGGGAACCACATGGTCAGAGGAGTCTTTAATTGAAAGAAGAGATTGGGGTAGGAGGCAAAAGAGATGTTATCAAAAATGATGCCAAAAAAGAAAAAGCCACTGAAACATTTTTTTTTAATTGCATAGAAGAAAACACAAAAAAGTTTGGAAGAAAGCATTGAGAGTCAGAACAGTTTTGAAAATAACAAATGGAATTTAGTATATGCTTTTAAAAAGTTAAGTGGTATGAAATAGATTCACAGTTCTTACACAATCTACTTTTTGTGTTCTGCTATATATTTGGAAACGCTTTTTTGTGTGTTTTAAGTTCATAATTTAAGAGCTAAATTTTAAAAAGCCATTTATAGTTTGATTCTAGGCTACTTTTCCAGAACTATTTCACATTACTTTCTTCTATGACCAAGTTCCACCCAATATGATCTATTTGCTCTACTCCATCTCCAGCTTCTATGCCATTGCTCAGGCTGTGCTCTGTCAGGAATGAGCACTCTCCACATATCTGCCTCTCTGGATTCCTTTGAGCCAACTCAGGTGCTATCTAACCCCTCTAAATCCCCACAGGTACTAGTGCTTTCTCTTTCCTCAAATTACCTTGTACTTATTAATCTCTGTAAGTGGATGGGTACCTCCCACATCACCTCCAGCAGGATGTCATTTTATCTGAATAACCAGTTTGAAGCACATCAGTCCCTTTGCTGAGGGAGCAGGACTGAATGAACAGATATCTGGGAACCACAGTCCAAAGAGATCTTGCAAATCTTTCTCCCCTGGAGAGGAAGATGCCTGAGAGGTTGGATAACTCAACTCACAAAGGAGTCTTAGAGAAGCAGAAAAGAAATGGAGGGATCAAGTGGTAGCAGCAACACAAAGTTCTAGGGGATATTGTTATACTTTGATTCTTGCTATATATTCTCAGTAAATATTCTCTTGTAAAAAGTAACAGCTAATTGAATGGTATTTGGTTAATCAATATTGAGGAGAAATCAATGGTTAAAAATTGATGGCATGACACTAATCAATAGTATATTAATAAGGAGGTATTCATAAGCTCTGAATGATTGATATTGGGGAGAACAAAATGGAATGAGGAGTCAATTTGATATAAGGAGAACCCCATTGCCTCTCCAGGGTACTTCTAGAGCTCTGTGGGGGGAATATAAGATGTATGATTTTCAAGTAGGAGTGGGAGTTGGGTTAAGGATCCCAGCAAAGTCTATAAGGGTTACATAAAGAACCACCCTGGCCCCAAAGAAGAAACAAAAGAAGACATTTCCCTCCTTCCTTCCTTCCTTCCTTCCTTCCTTCCTTCCTTCCTTCCTTCCTTCCTTCCTTCCTTCCTTCCTTCCTTCCTTCCTTCCTTCCTTCCTTCCTTCCTTCCTTCCTTCCTTCCTTCCTTCCTTCCTTCCTTCCTTCCTTCCTTCCTTCCTTCCTTTGTGAAGATTGGGAACTATGGCTACAGAATATTGCATATGATTTTCATGTGTGAGTGGTTTTGTGGGATTTTTTCTATTCTTTTAAAAACAAAAATTTTATTGATATCTTTTACTTTTATACTGTGTCGATTTCCCTCAGTATCTTTTTCTGTCCTCCTCCCAGAATCTATTATATAAAATTTTCAAAAAAAAAAAAAGGAAAGAGATTAGAAGAAAATTTCCAAAAAAATAGGCATTGTATGCAATATTTCAGCACTCCTAGACTGCCACCTTCAGCTACATCTCTTTTTGGAGCTGAGCTTTTCTCTAGTTTCCTAACATTCATTTTCGAGAGTTTTGTGGTGGTTGTTCTTTCCCATTTACATTGTTGTAGTCATTTTCTAGATTGCTTTCCCTGTACAGATTATTTCACTTTGCATCAGTTCATAGAGGTCTTTCAAGCTTCCTACTATTTATCATATCTATCACTGATAGCACAGTATTACTCCATTACATTCATATCACAATTTTTTAGACACTCCTCAATCCACAGGCAGCTACTTTGTTTTCAGTTCTTTGCTATCACACACACACACACACAAAAGCAGTGATAAGCATTTTGGCATAAATGGGGCTGTGGTATATGCTTTCAGAGAATAGGGTAGGAGCATTTTAGCAACTTCATAACATAATTCCAAATTGCTTTCCAGAATGGTTATACAAAGTCACTGCTCCACCAAAAATGCATTAGTGGTCTTTTTTTTTAATGTCTATTATAAAGTCTGGGGTCTCTGGGAGAAGGGAATATAGGCAGATATTGGGGCAATTTAAAAACAGAATATATCAATAAAATCTATTTTTTAAAAATAGAATGCAAGAAAGAATTGGAAATTGAGGGGATATCCATCAATTGGGGAATAGCTGAAGAAGCTGTGGTCTATAATTATAATTGTGCTGTAAGACATGACAAGAAGGATGATTTCAGAAAAACTTGGAAAGACTTACACGAACTGGTGCAAAGTGAAATGAACAAAACCACAGTAACAGCAATATTGTTAGATGAACAAAAATAAATGACTGACTGATTCTCAGCAATACAGTGATCTAAAAATGAAAAATGCCATCCACTTCCAGCGAACTTATGGACTTATGGAATCTGAGTGCAGAACCAAAACATATTATATTTTTCTTTTTTCTTTTGTTTGTTCAAGATCTCTTCCACAAAATGACTAATATGGAAAAAATGCTTAACATGACTCCAGATGTAAAATTTCTACCAGACTGTTTATCATCTCAGGGAGGGGTAAAGGAAGGGAGGATGGGAGTAAGGGAAAGAATTTGTAACCCAAAATTGAAAAAAATAAAAACAAAAGAATTTTTAAAATTATTTTTAAATTTAATTGTTGGAAAAATAAAGCATTATTTTTAAAAAAAGAATGCAAGATGGACTATTTTTGTTTCATATCTCCAGGACTTAGCATAGTGTCTGAAACATCTAAACATCTAATAAATACTTGTTGATTGAATGAAATCACAATAATCATCTAAAGAGCAAAGGAAAGCATGATAAAAAATGAAAAATAATGTTAAGGACTTAGAAAGTATTGTTGCAAAAGAGCCTAATTCAACCTTAGGGTTTAAGTAAAGATCTTTAGAGGGATTTGGCAGCTGGAAGAATTATTATTGATTCATCAACAGGGTGACAGTTTCTTTAAGTTGGAAGAACAGCAAGAAGGCTAGTTGTTGGGATGAAGGAAAACCACCTATAAAGGGAAAGACAATGAAAAAACAGGGTTCTGTAACTAGGCGACCCAGTGGATAGAGTGCTGGGCATGGAGTAAGAAAAACCTGGAGTCAAAATATGTCTTAGACACTGAGTATGCCTCTGAAAAAAGTTGATTGACTTTTCATAATCTTGATTTCTTTATCTGTAAAATGGGATAATAATACCACCTTACCTTATGGGTTTTTTTGCAAGGATCAATGAATGGTATAACCCATAAAGAGCACTTTGCAAATGTTAAAAGCATTACATGAATGCTAGTTATTATTACTGAAGAATGGAAAAGGATAATTTTTACTGATGAAATTCACTTTTTTCACTCATGGCTATGCCAAAATTTTTGGCAGAAATCTTGGTGAATGAGATTGAGACATCTTCACCAGACCGTAATACATTTGCCTTCAAAAGATGTTTTGGGAATTTTTTATGTTCAGTGGAACTGGAAGTCTCATTCTCATTGAGGGAGCTCTGATAAATACATTGACGTGCTGGGAAACAGAATTATTACAGTGGTGTAGAAATTCCCAAATGGAGATGGAATATTACAACCCACGTTTATACCATGCCACACATATGTCAGAAGATTAAGAAATTTAGAAGCAAATATAAAAATTAAACATGCTTCAATAACTGAAAACTCACCTGTTTTGAACCTCATTGGACTACAATCAAAGCTAGACTAAGAAAAATTAACTATTTACTTAAGGTATGCTTGCTATCCAATGTGATAAAAGCGCGGTTTCCTGATGAAAAAATTAAAAAAAAAATGCATCACAATCTTGTGAGCTTAATTCTAAATCCTGTGAATACAAATGAATGCAGCTAAAGGAGATACTGTATTTAAATATGTAAAAAAAGTTGTAAAGTTTATTTGATGTCAGTGAAAATTATTATTTTGTTTAATTATTTTACTGTGTTCCATTTAATTTGTAAAACACTAAATCTGGTGAATAATATCAATGATCCATGCAGGGAATGATAGTATTGGTAAGATGAAAAAATAATAATGAGGTATGTCTATAAAAGTAATAAAATTAGTTTCTTGTGTTGAATACCAACTAGCCTAAGAGAAAAATTTTAAGTATGTTCTGAACAGGGGCCATTTTTAGAACAAGTAGTTTCCCACTATGATTCCCCTGAAGAAGACAATAATCATTTGAACATGGAGGTTCCAATATTGTTGTTGTTTTTTAACCCTCACCTTCCATCTTAGAATCAATACTGTGTATTGGTTCCAAGGCAGAAGAGTGCAAAGGACTAAACAATAGGAGTTAAGTGACTTGCCCAGGGTCACACAGTTAGGAAGTATCTGAGGCCACATTTGAACCCAGGACCTCCCGTCTCTAGGTCTGACTGCTCCTTCCAATAATGTTTTGTTTTTTTAATTCACACCCCATACAACAGTAGCACCTCCCCAAAATACCAAAAACACAACTCTTTAGCCAACTAAAAATCATACCTGGAAGAGTAATCTTAGGGATTCCAGCAACATATTATCATTTCATTTATAAACAATCAAAGAGACACCATTGAAAGGATATAGGCCTTGTACATTTTCAACAAATGTCCCCACCATGTCTATAATGTTCCTTTCAAAGTTATTTATAGATTCCTGTAAAGGACAAAGAGCAAAGCTAAGTTGAATTGTTAGGTATTGATTCAATTTACCTCTGAACTGAGGTGAAAGAAACACATCCAACATGTCTGATACCTTGATTTGGACCCTTAGAAGTTACCCTACAATAGTTTCCTTTGCCTCAAAAATCCCATTTTCTGAAGAGCTACATGTGCTTTTCTACGTAGCAGGAAATAATCTGCTTTTCAAGCGACAGGACACAGTAGATAACATGCAGGACCTGGAGTTAGAAAACCTTTTTCTGAGTTCAAATCTGACCTCAGACCCTAACTAGCTGTGTGACCCTGGGCAAGTCCCTTACCTCTGCTTGCCTCCGTTTCCTCATCTATGCTGGAGAAAGAAATGGCAAACCACTCCAGTGTCTTTGCTGTGAAAACCCCAAAAGGGATCATAAAGATTCTGAAACAATTGAACAACAAATTCAAGTGGTTGGGAAATGTGCATATTGTTTAAGATGCAATTTTAAATATGAAAAATTGAAATAGTAGCTCCCTTGAACTACTGGAGAATATATTACTTCGCTCATGTCTACCTTATGAAAACACAAGTTTCTAGGATTTATCAAAGATTTTAAATATTGTAAATTCTCATTTTAGCTATTTACTTTTTAACTATGAACTTCCTATATTTTTTTTGATCTTGCAACGTTTAGTTAAAAATTATAGAATGGCTTTGTTTAGATCCTCAAAGGTGGGTGCTGCTTTTGATTGGTCTTATTCATGATGAATAAATGAGCATTTTTCAAACATTTAATTTTTTAAAAAACTCTCCCACCACAACTAGGAACCCTATTGAGGTAGCTGTACACTTCTGTCTGGGTAAATTGGGAAAAAATCCAAAGAAATTAAGCCGTATTTATTTCCTGGAAAACGGTCATCTAAATTATTTAAAATATTTTTAGAGATAGGATTAATGGGATAAAACCACTTTAATCAAGCCGTCCCTGAAACTTTGTTCATCTAATAGTAGATCAAGAACAGTTTAACAGGTCATGTTCTTCCAACCACAATAGTCCAACCCCGACTTTCTTTTTTTTTTTTTTGGTCTTAGTATCCATTCTAAGACAGAAAAGCAGCAAGGCCTAGGCAATCGGGTTGGGTTGGGACTGGCCTGGGGTCACATAAGCTAGGATGGTTCTGAGGCTAGATTTGAATTCAGGTCTTCCTGACTCCAGGTCTGGCACTTAATCCGTTGTGCCACCAAGTGTGTGCCGCAGGTCCAGATTCTTACAAGCCTGTGACACTTGTCGGTGCCACTTGTGCTTCCCTTTGAAGTAGTTGGTTTTCTGAAATTGATACCAAATAAGTCGGGCTTCCGGTAGAACCGAAAAAGAAAATTCTTTGTGAACCTGCAGTTCTCTCTCATGGACAGCTAGCTTTTCTTCTTAAACTCAGCCCACGTCTATACTTTCTGAACCGTTACCTTCCACCTTAGAATCGCCATGAACCACTGGCTCCAAGGCAGAAGAAATAGCTTGGCCGCGGGGGGGCGTGCCGGGGCTCACAGCTAGGAAGGATTTGAGCTCCTACGTCATTTCCGAAGCAGTCCGGCTTCTTTCCGGTTTGCTCCGCTTCCGAGGAAGATTTCTACGGCCTCGCGAGCAGGAGGGTCCAAGAGCGAGTGAAGAGGCATAAAAGGGTCGTCCAGGGAGCCGCTGTGGGAAAGGGCCCCACGTTCCCAGCGCGGCTTTCCAGGGGCAGAAGCTGGTGCCCTCCTCTGCCGGGGTCCGCGGCTGCCCTCCCCCCCCTTAGACCGGCCTCCTGACCTCCCCAGTACAACAAGGGTCCGGCCTTACCTCTAACTGCTCAACCAGCTGCATTTCATAAGTCATGAGAATATCAAACAGGTGACTGATTTCTTCAGCGCACTCGCTCATCTTAGCATCCACAACCTGCAGCTCGTTGGCATTCCGGATGTCGTGCAGCATCTGAAAACAAAGACGCGGATGAAGCCTTCCTGCCCGTCTTCACGGGCCACTGGGCGCTGCCCTGAGCCCCGCGGCACGGAACGCGCCCCAGCCGGCCGCCTCGGCTCGGGGTCTCGTGGCGAGGCGCCACTTGCAGGAGCGAATGAGGCGGAAGCAATAAGGCCCCGTTCGCTGTCCGAACCTACGGGTCCACCTAGTCAGAGGCGTTCAGGCCAAGGCGGACGGCTGTGGGCCGAGCAGTGAGAGGCGAGCGCGATGTGCACGTACCCTGTGCCTGCGCGCCGTGCCTCCAAAGGGGCTCCCTGAGAGAGGGCAGCCGAAGCCAACCTTACACTGGCATTCTAGAGTTCTAAAACAGGATTGAGTGTGTGTGTGGAGGTAGACCCACTTAACCTTTATTTTCTGTCTTCGCATCCATCCGGGGTACTGGTGTGCGGGCCAGGCGATAGGGCGAGTGACTTGCCCAGGGTCACACAGCTAGAAAGTGTCTGAGGCCACATTTGAACCCAGGACTTCCCATCTCTAGACCCGGCTATCAATCCCCTGAGCCACCCAGCGGCCCAATTTCATCTGGGGGGTGCCAATACCCTGTTCATCTCCTCATGTTTGTGATTTATTTGCAGGATTAATGAATAAAAGCACTCTGGTCAAGTCACAAAATAGTAGGAGGTGGAGGGTACCACAAGAGAAGCGGAAACTGCTTAGAAATGGGAAGAAGGGAGAGGGATCACTTCTGGCGGCCATGACGAAGAAAGACATGATCATGTATTGTGAACTCACTGTCTCCACTGTGTTCATTGAGTCATATCTACCTTGGGCATTTCTGGAAAGAAGTTCCAGTTTGGGACCGGTACCGACCCAATACCTCCTGAGGTAGCCACTCCTTCGGGACGGCTTTCATTGTCAGGAAGCTTTTCTTGCCATTAAACCTAAAATGATGTCCTTTCGATTTCTACTTATCATTCTGCATTCTCTCCTGAGGGGCCAAGAAGAACTTTCTTTCACATGACAGAAATATGGAAATGTGTTAAAAGGCAAGTTCTTAAGAGGGCTGGGAATAGGTTCATGTTTGTGTATCCTCAGCATCAAGCACTCTACCTAGAATTCTGTAGATGCCCGTTATTTACCCTTCATTTTCTTTCTTTCTTTCTTAAAAGAAAAAAAAAAGCCCTCACCTCTTATCTTGGAATCAATACCGTGTATTAGTTCTAAGGCGAAAGAGCAGTAAGGGCTAGGCAATAGGGGTTAAGTGACTTGCCCAGGGTCATGTAGCTGGGAAGTATCTGAAGCCAGATTTGAGCCCACACCTCCCATCTTGGGGCCTGGCTCTCCATCTACTGAGTCACTTAGCTGCCCTTTTGCCCTTTATTTTCAAAAGTCCTGAAGTATTGGACTTGGGTGAGAA
Source organism: Monodelphis domestica (assembly GCF_027887165.1). Classification (NCBI taxonomy): domain Eukaryota; kingdom Metazoa; phylum Chordata; class Mammalia; order Didelphimorphia; family Didelphidae; genus Monodelphis; species Monodelphis domestica. The sequence continues at coordinate 280,076,235 of NC_077233.1, read as the reverse complement.
TTGCACAAAGTCTTCAGCCCCACTTTTTCTCTTCTAGAGTCATACAACTCCAACAGCAAAACAAAAGTCAAGACAACGTGTGAGGGCCTGGGATGCAGTGAATGGCTTTGGCATCTCTGATGTCTCACCAAGCTCTAAGCACTCTACACCTGCTTCAGCCACCTCTGTGGCCACTGTAACAAGTTATTCTTATCTGCCCATTCCACTGGGGAAAGTCTTCTCGTGCTTGGGATATTCACTTCCGTCCCCCCAACTCACTAGTAGGTTTGTGACCCACTGGTTACCCTCAACCTGCTAAGATTTGCTAAGATGGTTTTACCAGGGTATAGCCACTGCCTATCCTACATAACTTCATGGAGCCACAGGTGAGAACGGAGTACCAAGTAGACACCAAAGAAGGATTAGCAGTCCTGAAAAGGGCTCAGCAAGCCCTCATATCAGAGGTGCTAGTCCTCCTTGAAACCCATACACCTCTATAGATGATTAATAAATGCTAATTGGATTATTGAATTCAACTATCATATGCTCTTTTAGTCTTTTTTGTTGTTGTTAACGCTTATTTTGCATTTTAGAATCAAGTTTTTGTATTCCAAGGCAGAAGAGTGATAAGGATCTGGCAATGATGGTTAAGTGACTTGCTGAGGATCACACAGCTAGGAAATACCTGAGATCCAGGACTTCCCACTTGTAAGCCTGGTTCTCAATCCACTGAGCCACCTATAGTTTCCCCAAGTCTTGTTTCCATGTGGTGAGCTGAGCTGAGTCCAGACGACCTGACTCAGACAATTGCAGTAGGGTGTAAATTAATGGTTGTCATTTAAATGATCTTCCCTGTGAAAAAGTGTTTTCCCCTTCATCACAGTGGTCAATAGACTTTTTAAAAAGTCTTCTAGGTCAAGATGGAGGCATAGAGGCAGCAAAAGATCAGACTTCTGAAAACCCTTCCTTACCATCACAAACTGAATGCTCCTAGGGGACTGAAAATCAAACCTAACAACAAAACAGAGCCAAGAAACCCTTCTGCCGGACTCAACTTAAAAGGTACACTCCCCAAAAGCCAGAATTTGAGAACACTCTGGTTTAAGGGAAAGGAAGAAGGAAGGCCCCAGGACCCCTCCCCCACCTAGAGCTCTAAGCCCCCAATGGCAGCTCGAACCTCAGAGCAGGCAAAGGCACTGGTCTGGAGGCAGTACCTTGTGGGCAAAGCTGTGCCAGGCTCAGAGCATCCAACACAGGCAGTGGAGAAGCAGACAGAGGAGAAACACAGAGCGCAGAGTGGGAGGCATAGTTGAAGCAGCTGAGACACTCCATATTGTGCCCCCCTCCCCTGAGGTTTTGGCCTCAGGGCACATCCAGCAACCCAGCTGGACCTAATCCCATCAAAGCCTCCAGAGGAAAGGGAAGCTCAAGCTCCAACACCCCTCCCCACATAGACAGCACTGAAAGATTTACTGACAAAACTCCAAGGGTGAAAGTAGAAAACAAAAACCCAAAGCCCAAAAACCACACAAAAAAAATGGGAGATGCAAGAGCTTAGGCAATAGCAGGGAGTAAAGAAGAGCTAAATATGAGCAAACAACAGAAAAAGAAAAAAGAAACTACAATCAACAGCTTCTATACAGGCAATGAACAAAGAGCAAACAGAAGAGAGAAGGATGAGGGAACTCCAAGCAAAACAATCAAACAAACAAACAAACAAACAGAAAACCCAGCAAATTGGATACAGGCAATGGAAAAATTCAAAATACAATTCAAAACACAATTAAGAGAGGCTGAAGACAACTGGGAAAAGAACTTAAAAACTAAGATAAGTCAACTGGAAACAAAGGCACTTGAACTAAAACAAGAAAATAGTGTCTTGAAAGCCAAAATCAACCAGCTTGAAAATGAGGCAAAGGAGATGAAAGATGAGGCAAAGAAGATGAAAGATGACCTCCAAAGAAATTCAGACCAGAAGGAGAAGGATGAGCAAAAAGTCAGGGATGAAATGCAGTCTTTAAGAACCAAAATACAACAACTAGAATTAAGTAACTTCACAAAGCAGCAGGACACTATAAAACAAAATCAAAAGAATGAAAAAATTGAGGAAAATATGAAGCATCTCATTCACAAAACAGAAGATTTAGACAATCATTCCAGGAGAGGCAACTTAAGAATCATTGGTATACCAGAAAACCATGACAAAAGAAAAAGGCTGGACATAATATTACAGGAAATTATCCAAGAAAACTGCCCCGATATTCTGGAACACGAGGGAAAAGTGGAGATTGAAAGAATCCACAGACCACCTCCTATATTTAATCCCCAATTGACAACACCTAGGAAAGTTATAGCCAAATTCAAGAACTATCAGACCAAGGAAAAGATATTACAAGCTGCCAAGAAGAAATCATTCAGATACCATGGAAACACAGTGAGGATAATGCAGGATCTGGCTGCATCCACACTGAAGGACTGAAAGGCATGGAATATGATATTCCAGAAAGCAAGGAAACTAGGTCTACAACCAAGAATCAACTACCCAGCAAAACTGACTATATTCTTACAGGGGAAAGTATGGTCATTCAATAAAATAGAAGAATTCCAAGAATTTGTAAAAAGAAGACCAGACCTGAACAGAAAATTCGATGCCCAAACACAGAACTCAAGAGAATCATCAAAAGGTAATTTAAAAAGAGAGGAAAAAAGAAAAACCAAAAAAACCCTTTTTTTAAGAGACTCAGTAAGTTAGAAAAGAGGTCATTGGTAACTCTTAAAAATTGTTATTATCACCTGAGCAGCTAGAAGAATCACACTTAGATGGAATAGTGACAAACTGTACAGGATGAAATGCCAAGACATAAATATGTATATAGATATATGTATGCATAAATACATATATATGTGTGTATATATGTAAATATATACAACTAGAGCTTAAAAAGAGATTAATACTAAAAGAAATGGGAAAAAAAACGAAAGGGGGAAAATTTATGTCACAATGAAGCTCATGGTAGGAGGGGGGAGAATATCAATACACTGGAAGGGTAAAGAGGTTGGAGACAGGAAATAGTCAACTCTTACATGTATTGAAATTGACTCAAAGAGGGAAGAATAACCCAATCCATTGGGGCAGAGAATTGATTTGAGCCCTATAGGGAAGTAGAAGGGTAACAAATGGACTAATGGGGGAGGAAGCAGTACAAGGGAGGGAGAGGGTGGGGGGTAGTTAGAAAACTGTAAAGAAAATAAGGGAGGAAACAAGAAGGGAGGAGAGAAGAAAGGTAAGTAAAATAGGGGTGGGAATTAGAGGGACTGATTAAAAACAAACATTGGTCTAGAAGGAAATAGTGAAAGAAGAAAAGGCAGGACTAGGAGTAGAAATCAAAATGCTGGGAAATAGACAGCTGGTAATCATAACTCTGAATGTGAACAGAATTAACTCACATATAAAACACAAGCAAATATCAGAATGGATTAGAATCCAAAACCCTGCCATATGCTGTCTACAAGAAACACACATGAGGAAGGTAGATATGCATAGGGTCAAAGTAAGAGGATGGAGCCAAATCTATTGGGCATCAACTGATAAAAAGAAGGCAGATTCATAAGCATGATATCTGACAAAGCCAAAGTAAAAATAGATCTAGTTAAAAGAGATTGGGAAGGTAAATAAATCTTGATAAAAGGCATTATAGACAATGAGGAAATATCAGTACTCACTATGTATGCACCAAATGGCATAGCATCCAAATTTCTAAAAGAGAAATTAAGGGAGCTCAAGGATAAAATAGATAGAAAAACTATACTAGTGGGAGACCTGAACCTTCCTCTATCCGAACTAGATAAATCAAACAAAAAAAAAAAGAAAGAAAGAAAGAAGTGAATGAAATCTTAGAAAAATTAGAGTTAGTAGATATGTGGAGAAAAATAAATAGGGACAAAAAGGAATATACCTTCTTTTCAGCAGCACATGGTACATTCACAAAGACTGACCATGTATTAGGGCATAAAAACATTGCAAAGAAGTACAAAAGGGCAGAAATAATAAATGCAACCTACTCAGATCACAATGAAATGAAAATAATAATTAGTAAGGGTACATGGAGAGGCAAATCAAAAATTAATTGGAAATTAAACAATAGAATTCTCCAAAATCAGTTAAAGAACAAATCATAGAAACAATTAATAACTTCATTGAAGAAAATTACAAAGATGAGACATCCTTTCAAAATCTATGGGATGCAGCCAAAGCAGTACTCAGGGGGAAATTTATATCCTTGAGCTCATATATTAACAAATTGGAGAAGGCAGAGGTCAATGAATTGGACATGCAAATTTAAAAAACTAGAAAGTGAACAAATTAAAAATCCTCAGATGAAGACTAAATTAGAGATCCTAAAAATCAAAGGAGAAATTAATCAAATTGAAAGTCAAAGAACTATTGATTTAATAAATAAGACTATAAGCTGGTACTTTGAAAAAACAAATAAAATAAACAAAGTACTGGTCAATCTAAAACCAAATTGATAGTATCCAAGATGAAAAGGAAGACCTCACCTCTAATGAAGAGGAAATTAAGGCAATCATTAAAAATTATTATGCCCAATTACATGGCAATAAATATGGCAATCTAGGTGATATGGATGAATATTTACAAAAATATAAATTGCTTAGACTAACAGAGGAAAAAATAGACTACTTAAACAACCCCATATCAGAAAAAGAAATTGAACAAGCCACCTAAGAAAAAATCCCCAGCTCCAGATGGATTCACAAATGAATTCTATCAAACATTCAAAGCACAACTAATCCCAATATTATACAAATTATTTGACAGAAAAATCAAAGAAGGAGTTCTACCAAATTCCTTCTACAACACAAATATGGTACTGGTTCCAAAGCCAGCCAAGTCAAAAACATAGAAAGAAAATTATAGACAAATCTCCTTAATGAATATAGATGCAAAAATCTTAAATAGGATACTAGCAAAAAAAAAACTCAAGCAAATGATCACGAGGGTTATTCATGCCAAGACATAAATATGTATTTAGATATATGTATGCATAAATACATATATATGTGTGTATATATGTATATATATATATATATATATATATATATATATACAACTAGAGGGTTATTCACTAGGAGCAGGTAGGATTGATACCAGGAATGCAAGGATGGTTCAATATAAGGAAAACCATCCACATAATTGACCATATTAACAAGCTAACTGACAAAAATCACATGATTATCTCAATAGATGCAGAAAAACCCTTTGACAAAATATAACACTAATTCCTATTGAAAACACTAGAAAGCATAGGAATACAAGGGTCTTTCCTAAAAATAATAAACAGTATATATATAAAACCCTCAGCAAACATCATCTGCAATGGGGACAAACTAGAAGCCATCCCAATAAGAACAGGAGTGAAACAAGGATGCGCATTATCACCTCTATTATGTAACATTGTACTAGAAACACTAGCAGTAGCAATTAGAGAAGAAAAAGGAATTCAAGGTATTAAAATAGGCAATGAGGAGACCAAGCTATCACTCTTTGCAGATGATATGATGTCTACTTAAAGAACCCCAGAAAATCAACTAAAAAGCTAGTCAAAATAATCAACAACTTTAGCAAATTGCAGGATACAAAATAAACCCACGTAAGCCATCATCATTTCTATATATTTCCAAAACATCTTGGCAACAAGAATTAGAAAGAGAAATTCCATTTAAAATCACCCTAGACAATATAAAATACTTAGGAATCTATCTGATGAGACAAACACAGGAACTATATGAACTCAACTACAAAACACTATCCACACAATTAAAACTAGATCTAAACAATTGGAAAAACATTGATTGCTCATGGGTAGGACGAGCTAACATAATAAGAATGACCATCCTACCCAAATTAATTTACTTATTTAGTGCCATACCCATTGAACTACCAAAAAACTTTTTTACTGAATTAGAAAAAAACATTACAAAGTTCATTTGGAAGCACAAAAAATCAAGGATATCCAGGGAAATCATGAAAAAAAATGTGAAGGAAGGAGGCCTTTGCAGTCCCAGATCTCAAACTATACTATAAAGCAGTGGTCATCAAAACAATTTGGTATTGGCTAAGAGACAGAAAAGAGGATCAGTGGAATAGACTTGGGGTAAGTGACCTCAGCAAGACAGTCTATGATAAACCCAAAGATCCCAGCTTTTGGATCCAAAACCCAGTATTTGATAAAAACTGCTGGGAAAATTGGAAGACAGTATGGGAAAGATTAGGTTTGAATCATCATCTCACACCCTACACCAAGATAAACTCAGAATGGGTGAATGACTTGAATATAAAGAAGAAAACTATAAGCAAATTAGGTGAACACAGAATAGCATACATGTCAGTTCTTTGGGAAAGGAAAGACTTTAAAACCAAGCAAGAGCTAGAAAAAAATCACAAAATGTAAAATAAATAATTTTGATTACATTAAATTAAAAAAGTTTTTGTACAAACAAAACTAATGCAACCAAAATTAGAAGGGAAGCAACAAATTGGGAAAAAATCTTCATAACAAAAACCTCTAACAAAGGTCTAATTACCCAAATTTATAAAGAGCTAAGGCAATTATACAAAAAATCAAGCCATTCTCCAATTGATAAATGGGCAAGGGACATGAATAGGCAATTTTCAGTTAAAGAAATCAAAACTATTAATAAGTACACGAAAAAGTGTTCTAAATCTCTTATAATCAGAGAGATGCAAATCAAAACAATTCTGAGGTACCACCTCACACCTAGCAGATTGGCTAACATGACAGCAAATGGAAGTAATGAATGCAGGAGGGGATATGGCAAAGTCGGGACATTAATGCACTGCTGGTAGAGTTGTGAATTGATCCAACCCTTCTGGAGGGCAATTTGGAACTATGCCCAAAGGGAGCTAAAAGACTGTCTGCCCTTTGATCCAGCCATAGCACTGCTGGGTTTGTATCCCAAAGAGATAATAAGGAAAAAGACATATACAAAAATATTCATAGCTATGCTCTTTGTGGTGGCAAAAAATCGGAAAATGAGGGGATGCTCTTCAATTGGGGAATGGCTGAACAAATTGTGGTATCTGATGGTGATGGAATACTATGTGCTCAAAGGAATAATGAACTGGAGGAATTCCATGGGGAATGGAACAACCTCCATGAATTGATGCAGAGCAAAAGGAGCAGAACCAGGAGAACATTGTACACAGAGACTGATACACTGTGGTACAGTCGAATGTAATGGACTTCTCCATTAGTGGTAATGCAGCAATCCTGAACAACTTGGAGGAATGTACGAGAAAAAAACATTATCCACATTCAGATGAAAAACTGTGGGAGAAGAAAAACAACTGCTTGAATTCATGAGTCAAGGGGATATGGGTGGGGAGATAGATCCTAAATGAACATCCTAGTGCAAACACCAACAGCATGGAAATAGGTTCTGATCAAGGACACATGTAATACCCAGTGTAATTGTGCATCAGCTATGGGAAGGGTGGGGCCAGGGGAGGGAGGAATAGAATATTATTTTTGTAACCAAGGAATAATGTTTGAAATTGACCAAATTAAAAAAAAAAAGCAAGGATGTCCATTAACAACACTATTATTTAATATTGTACTAGAAATGCTAACAAGAAATAAGAGAAGAAAAAGAAATGGACCGAATTAGAGTAGACAATGAGGAAACTAAAATATTACTCTTTGCAGATGATATGATGACATACTTGAAGAATCCTAGAGAATCAACTAAAACATTAAGTTGAAATAATAACTTTAGCAAAGATACAGGATACAAAATAAATCCACATCAGCATTTCTATATACCACCAACAAAGTCCAGCAGCAAGAGATTTCCATTTAAAATAACTAAAGGCAATATAAAATTCTTGGAAATGTACTTTCCAAGACAAACACAGGAATTATATGACCAAAATTACAGAACCTTTCACACACACAAAAAAGTCTGATCTAACCAAATGGAAAAATATTGATTGCTCATTGGTAGGCCAAGCTAATATAATAAAAATGACAATTCTACCTAAATCAATTTACTTATTCAGTGCAATACCAATCAAACTATCAAAAAATCTTTTATAGAGCTAAAAAAATAATAAAATTAATCTGGTAGAACAAAAGGTCAAGAATATCAAGGGAATTAATTTTTTAAAAAGCCAAAGAAGGTGTCCTAGTAGTACCAGATCTCAAACTATTACAAAAGCAGTAATCATCAAAACAATCTGGTACTAGTTAAGAAATAGATCAATGGAATAAACTAGAGACAATATACAGGAATAAATTACCTTAACAATTTAGAATTTGGTAAATCCAAAGACTTAGCCTTTTGAGATAAGAACTCACCAATTGACAAAAACCACTGGGAAAAATGGAAAATAGTATGGTAGAAGCTAGGTATAGACATATATCTCATACCATATACCAGGATAAGGTCAAAATGGGTATATAATTCAGACATAAAGGTTGAGTCTATAAGTAATTTAGGGAACATAAAATAGTTTACCTGTGATATATAATATGTATGAAGAATTTGGGGGAAGAACTTATGGCCAAAAAAGAGATGACAATGTTATGTCATAAAATGAGTAATTTTGACTATATTAAATTTAAAAGTTTTTGTGTAAATAAAAACAATGTAACCAAGATTAGAAGGAAAACTACAAACTGAGAAAGGTTTATTAAAGCAAATTTATCTGATAAAGATTTAATTTCTCAAATATGTAGAGAACAAAGCCAAATTTATAAGAACACAAGTCATTCCCTAATTGACAAATGGTCAACAGATATGAACAAGCAGTTTTCAGATGAAGAAATCAAAGCTATCCATGATCATAAAAAAAAATGTTCTAAATCACTCTTAATTAGAGAAATGCAAATTAAAACAACTCTGAGGTACCACCTCACACCTAGTGGATTGGCCAGTATGGCAGTAAAGTGACAAATGGTGGAGATGTGGCAAAATTGGACCACTAACGCATTGTTCTGGAGAGCAATTTGGAATTGTGCCCAAATGGCTATAAATCTGTGCATACCCTTTGATCCTGTAATGTCACTATCAGATCTGTATCCCAAAGAGATCATTAAAAAGAAGAAAGAACTTACTTGTACAAAATATTTATCGCAGCTCTCTTTGTGGCAACAATTTGAAATTATGGGGATGTACATCAGCTGGGGAAGGGCTGAACAAATTGTGGTATATTGTGATGGTGCTGGATTACTATTGTGCTATAAGAAACAATGAGCAGGATGATTTTAAGAAAGCTGGAGAGACCTATATGAACTGAGGCAGAGTGAAATAAGCAAAACTGTACGATGATCAGCTGTGAAAGACTTTGCTCCTCTCGGCAATGATCGAGGGCAGTTCTGAAGCACTTATGACAAAGAATGCTATCTACCTCCAGAGAAAGAACTACAGTACACATTAGTTTATTTACAGTTGTATTTGGGGGTTTGGGTTTTGTGTAAGTGTTCTTTTACAGCAGTGACCAACATAGAAGTTTGTTTTGCAAGGTTAACCCAGATAATATTGGTTACCATCTCTGAGACAGGGGTGGGGGGAAAGGAGGGAGACAATTTGGATCTTGTATTTTCAGAAAACATATGCTGAAAATTGTTACAAGTGATTGGGAAAATATCTTAAAAAAATAAAATAAATGAAATGTGAGTCTGACACCAAATTCAGTGCCCAATTCACAGAGAAATAACTGACTTAACTCTATTTCATATAATCAAGGTCAGATGTGCAGAGTCTGGTATCACTAAAAGGCCACACATAACCACTGTTATCACAAAATTAAACCATAACCAGTGACTGTTTGTCAATTCAGCACTATGATGAAAAGAAATAAGAGTATATACCCTTTGACCCAGTGATAGAACTCTAGGCCTATATCTCAAGCACAGAGTGAAACAGACTTGTGTGTCCAAGAATATTTATAGTAGTTATATTTGTTGTAGAACCAGAAACTGAAAGGGTGTTGACTGAAGAATGGACGAACAAATAATAGTATATTATGGTAAATTACAGAATACGAATGTATTATAAAGAATGACAGAAGAGAGATTTAGACAAATCTAATAGGGCTTGTATGAATTGATGCAAAGTGAAGTAGGACTAAGAGAACAATTTATGAAATAATAATAATATAAGAAAAAACAATTTTGAAAGACTTAAGAACTTTGATGCCCTTTAAAAAAAGGCAAACAAGTGGTCAGGGTAAGGCAATGGGGGTTTAAGTGACTTGCTCAGAGTCACACAGCAAGGAAGTGTCTGAGGCCAAATTTGAACCCAAGACCTCCCATCTTCAGGACTGGTTCTCAATCCAGTTAGCCACCTGGCTGCCTCTGATCAATGACTTTTTGATCAATTAATTAGTGACCAACTATGAATCCAAAGCATGGTACTCACCTCCTGATGATAGATTCAAGGGGCAGAATTAGACATATGCTCTTAGACATGGTTAGTGTGGGATTTTACTAGTCTAATGGGATTTGGTGCATGCCCAAATCACCTACAATTTTATCATCCATATGGAAGATTCTTGAGACCTTCTCCTGGGAGACAGGAAGATTGGCATGGCAGCATAGCAAGGAAGAAAGACAGAAAAAGCCCTTTTCCCCTGACCCCTTGCTCCTGAGATTTGCTCTAAGTATGGAATTCATGAATCCATAGAGGAGAAAGGAATTGTGACATTTTGGAACTTGAAATGGATGGGTTTGGTGCAAACCACACTAGGCTTTGATGTGACTACTTTTATGCTGAATTTCATGGTGGCTCTTTGGACATGCTTCACTATAGATTGTTAAACTAGGAATTGACAATTTTTAGAATTCTTATATGAATTCATCTTGAAGTAAGTGTATGTACCCTCTGTCTCTCTGCCTCTGTCTTTTTCCCCCCAAAATAAGTGACTTATACTTTAGCACAGAGTAGAACTATGATAGTATATAATTTATCATCAGAATAAATTGAGTTCCTCATGCACATGGTTATATAATTTAATTAATTCTCATTTTTCAGAAAAAATTATTTTATATTAATTTTAGTTAATTTTCCCCAATTTGAGGAAAGAACATTTTGTTTTGTTCCTGTAGATCTAGATGCCAATTTTTAAAGACAGAACCACGAGAATGTAAATGCTAAGTGTGGCTTGCTAAAATGTCATAATCATCAAAGTTAAATGACTGAATTTATAAAGCTTTTGGAATATCTGTAAAATCAAAAGGCAGGCTTGTGTTTCTTCTCTGAACACTGAAGACAATGTCCTGACTAAACGCACTGGGGCAGTATCTACATGTATGACCTGGATAAGAATTTTGAAAGTGATGATTTATGACTTATGAAAGGCTTAAGGTATTACTGAGTCTGGAAGGTAAACCTCTTGATTCACTGAAAAAATGGAGACAATTTGCAGTGGCTTCCTCTTTTCTTCTCCTCTTCCTCATCTCACCTGACTCAGGTACCTCCCGCTACTTTTTTTCCACCTTCATCCTTGTTTCAACTGGAGAGGTGACCCTTCTCTTTGCCAAGGTGAACCCCATCTCATGCACAAATGACCCCATTCCATCTATCTTCTCCAGCAGACTGTCTTCTCTAGTAATCTCTCTTGCTTGTCTCTTACTAATCTCTTTCTGTCCACTAACTTATTTCCCAATGCTCATAAACACATCCATATTTCCCCCATCTGCAAAATTCCCTTATTTGATTCATCCAGGTCTGCTGTCTCTGAGATGGGGATTCTTACCTTCATTTTACAGATGAGGAAAGCGAGTCTGGTGTAGGGAGTTGACTTGCCCAGGGTCACACAGCTAATACTCAGGTCTTCCTGACGCCAACATCTACAAGCTGCAAAGATAACCCTGACTCATCTGGGAAAAGGAGTGGACCCCTAAAGCAAAGTGCTCCTTCTCAGTTGGGATTTAGGTAGCTGAGAGGAGAGTCTCAACACTGAGCTAAAAGTTGTCGCTGGCCAGGCCATTTCTGCCAGTCAGGGCCTGGGGAAAGGAGGAGCATGAGTCTGTCCAGTGAGGCAACCTCCAGGAAGAGAGAAGGTGAGGAGAGATGAGGCAAGAGCAAAGCACGACTGAGTTCAAGCGGTCTTCTTCAGCTGAAGTCATAGATCTCACAGGAGGGAGAACAATGAGGGTGCAATGCCAAGAACTCCAGGAAAGGGATTAGTGAGGAACAAGCCAAGGAGAGTGTGGGATATGTGAGGAATTCAAGAGGGTAGGCATGAAGTCAGCAGACCACAAACACAGCAGAGCTTCCTTGTGCACCCTGACGGTTAAGAGTCATCTAGTGAGCCTTTCAAGTTAGCCTTCAAAGTGTTTGTCACTGAACTGAGGCTCAGACAGGGATCAAAGGAGCTGAGCAAGAGAGCAGCCTGGGCCTGAGGATGGCAGAAAGATGAACTAACAAGAAAGGGCTGTCTGTCTGTAAGGATAAGAGATAGATGACTGGGAGGGGGTGAACGGGGAGTGAATAGGAAACTGTTCAATACCTGTAAGCTATACCAAGGCAAATGAATAATATAACTACACTTCTGGGTTGTTACGTTTCAAAAATCCCCCAGGGGGCAGCTGGGTGGCACAGTGGATTGAGAGCCAGGCCTAGAGACGGGAGGTCCTAGGTTCAAATGTGGCCTCAGGTTCTTCTTAGTTGTGTGACCCTGGGCAAGTCACTTAACCCCCATTGCCTAGCCCTTACAATGCTCTTCTGCCTTGGAACCCATACACAGTATTGACTCCAAGATGGAAGGTAAGGGTTTATTAAAAAAAAAAAAAAGAAAAAAAATCCCCCAAATCCCTCTTTCAGACTGTTAGCTCTCATCGTTCCATCACTCCCTAGGCCATAATCTTACAAAACTTAGTCTTCATACTCTTCTCTCCATCCCTTAGGATTCTCCCAGGTTATCTAACCCCAGCTCTAAATGAACTTTTCTCCCTTCTCTGTCTTAAATCTATAATTAGCCAGTTCTCCTGCTCCCTTTTCCAATTGAAACTTACTCCTTGTTGAACCCTACTCTTTATTGAACCTCAACCCTGAATTACTGCTGTCACCTGCCTTTTCTGCTCCTCAAGAAAACCAAGTCCACCACAGATTTGTTATCTGATTTCAACTGAGAGCTCCCCTCAGCAAGACAATCATTTTGTTCATCCCTAATTAATTCTCTACTTCCTCAAAAACTATTCTTCAAGGACTCGATCAAATCCTTTCCCATCTTCTCTAACAGATAGCCTCTTTCCCCCATCAATCATCCCTCCTTCCTCATCTTCAATCTCTATCTACTGTTTCCTTTTCTACCATGTGCAAACATGTCCAAGGGTCCCTCAACCTGATAAAACAAACCTGACTCTCATCAGAAACTACCATCCCCTCAAACTATCATTCTTTATCCCTTTCTTTCACAGTCATTTCCCCATCTATCATTCCTCAATCTGATTTTCAATCTCATCACTCAACTGAAAAATGCTCTCTTCAAAAGTTACCAGTAACTTTTAACCTAATTTAAGATTTAGAGGAGACCTGACCACTGGCATATGATATGAACTTTGACTCCCAAGCTTCTCTTTGGAAAAAGAAGTTATGGATAGAAAATGCCAAAAGGGACTTAGGAACATGACCAGCGGCTGAGAGAGCCTATTAGAGGATTTGGATTTATTCTGGGGCAGTACTGTTTTAGGGACAGACATGCTTCTGAAACAATGAAGGTGGCCCTAAGGGATGGGATGGAACCCTAAAAAAGACACCCTCTCCACCTTCTGGCTAGCAAAGAGTGGGATTCCTTATCTATTACTTTTAATTTAGATTTCATTTACCTACTATGCAACCCTGTTAGCCAGAAGAAATGTTAAACTGTGCCTAAATTTAATTCAAAGCTTACAGACTGAGAGAAAACAATATTGGCCTCCTTGCTGTTCTTCATATAAGACACTCCCCATCTTTGGGCATTTTTACTGGCTGTCCTCAGTGACTTAAATTCTCTCCTTCATCACCTCATCACCCAAGTTAAATCCCACCTTCTACCAAAAATGTTCCCTAATCCCCCTTAATTCTATTGTTGTTTCTCTGCAATTATCTTTATATATACATATATATGTATATGCATATATCTAGTTTTTATATAGTTGTTCATACCCCCCGCAATAGACTAGAGAGTCAGGCCTACAAACGGACACTTCTTAGCTATTTGACCCTGGGCAAGTCTCTTAACCCCAATTGCCTAGCCCTTACCATTCTTCTGTCCTGGAACCAATACAATAGTTTATATAGTTTTAAAGAGAATGTAAGTTTCTTGAAAGTTTTTTGTTTGTCTCTAAAAGGATGGACACCATAGCTTAACTAGTTGGTGTGACCAGACACATAAACTATTCCTGGAGCATTAAAACTGGTTGGAACCAGCTCCAAATATTCAAAATACTGGCAGGATATTGAAAACAAGATGGGAGCCAATGCTTGCACACTTCAACTACTGGGACAACCTGCGCTCAAGTCCACATGAGGTGAGAAGTAGAGCACTGAACATCAGTAAAATACCAACTGCCCAACCTTACAAGGGGATCCCAAGAAATCTCATTTTGTTGATTTCCCCAGCACCAGAAGAATGTGGGGAGCAATTGATCAGAAGTTCCCCAAGAAGATAAGCATGGTCTAAGGGCATGAGTGGGAATTCAGATTGCCCAAGGATTAATTCAGTGTCCCAGGCACCTACTCCCAACCATTATGGAAACAATCTAGGAAGAGTCTTTTATCTGTAGTGGAAGATCTCAGGATCTATCTTAAAGAACAGTTAGTCAACAGAGGGATGAGTAGAACCAAGAGAACACTATATAGAGCTATAGACTGGAAGAGTAACTTGTTAATGTCACCTCCAAAGAATGAACTGAGAAATGGAAATATGAAAGGTCTGATGTATATATATATATGTATATATCAGTTTTCCAGATTACTCCTTTTATGATAGAGAGGGGAAGGAGGGACTTAGATACTTGTAAATAAATTATATTAATTTTTTAAATTAAGCTAAAATTTAAAAAGAACAGTTGATCAACAGCACCATAATGGATTTCAACAGTTTGTATCGATCATCCATAGTGGTCATATAGAAGAATAACGAAGACATACAAATATACAGACTACTAGATTTTGAACAAAAAAAACAAAGTGAAGCAGTAACTATGCCAAGAGTACAAGATATTCCTGGATTTGAGTATTAGTGGTTCTCGGTGACAGGCTTACACAGTGGCTTCCACTAGATTTCTATGCAAAGAGAAACAAAGAAGACTGCTTTCATCAGCTCAACTGGATTTTCTGTTTGAGTATATATTTCAAGGAATCACAGGTTCACCTATCATGTTCCAAAGACTGAAGGAGGAAGTATTTGAAGATAGGTATTCCTGAAAGTATTGGTGAAGGTTGGGTGACTCAATGGATAGAGAGTCAAAACTGGAGAAGGGAGGTCTTATCTGGCCTCAAGATACTTCCTAGTTTTGTTGCCCTGGGCAAATCACTTAATCCCATTTGCCTAGCTATTACCCCTCTTCTGCCTTGGAAACAATATTTAGTATTTTTAAAATTATTTTATTTTTATTTCATTTTAAAAAATATTTTTCCATGTTTACATGATTCATTTTCTTTCCTTCTCCTCTTCCCTTCTCCCTCCCAGAGCTGACAACCAATTCCTCTGCGTTGTACAAATGTTATCATTTGGTATCTATTTCCACATCATTTTTACCATAAAGTAATCTTTTAAAGCCGAAACCCCAAATCCTATGCCCATATAAACAAGTGATGCGATAAGTCATGTTTTTCTTTTGCATTTCTACTCCCAATAGTTCTTTCTCTCAATGTAGATAGCATTCTTTCTCATAAATCTTTCAGGAATATCCTGGATTATTGTATTAAAGTCCATTACATTGGATAGTTTCATAATGTTTTATTTTCTGTGTACAATGTTCTCCTGGTTCTGCTCCTTTCACTCTGCATCAATTCCTGGAGGTCCCTCCAGTTCACATGGAATTCCTCCAGTTCATTATTCCTTTCAGCATAATAGCATTCCATCACCAACAGATACCCCAATTTGTTCAGTCATTCCCCAATCAAGGGAGACCCCCACATTTTCTAATTTTTTTGTCAGGTAAGGGTTATTTTAAAAAAAGAAAAGAAAAGAAAGTTTGGGTGTGCACCTAGATGATCTTATTTTTCCTAGGAAGTTACTAGAAGGAACGAGAAGAAACTAATGAAAATCCAGGATTGGCTAGAAGGAAATGATGTGTTGTTCCTTCCTGAGGGCATTGAGATACACCATTACATTGATGACGTAATCATAACTGGGCCAGATGCAGCCGTGTTGGCAGAGGCCCTAGTTTGGATGGGGATTCATATGAGGGGAAAAAAAGGGTAGGAAATCAACTCTAATAAAATCCAAGGTCCAGTTGAATCAGTCAAGTTTTAGGGAAGTTTATTGGGCAGAAAGTACATTTTTTGGAGGTTTCTGTTCATTAAAGGTCAGACTGAATGGAATATTAGGTAGGCTCCATGGAATAAGTTATCATTAAACTTCCAGACCTACAAGCTCTCTAAAACAGTCACTCACTTTTTTTTAAACACTTCCCTTCTGTCTTAGAATCAATATTATATATTGGTTCCAAGGCAGAAGAGTGTAATGGGCTAGACAATGGGGGTTAAGTGACTTTTCCAGGGTCACACAGCTAGGAAGTATCTGAGGCCATATTTGAATCCAGGACCTCTCATCTCTAGGCCTAGCCTGAGCCCTAAGCCCCCTACCCTCTCCCTTACTATATCTGTTTTTAAAAATCCAACTCAGTAAATCTGAACAACTCTCTATTGTGTAAAGATTAAATTTAACTATCCCCTGATTGTGAAAATGGAATTAATTAACTCTCCCTGATTGTGAAGATTAAATTGTAACCCCTGACTATTTTTAGACTTAATCACCAAAGTTGTAAACACTCCATTCACACTTGAGTGGGGAGGTCTGTGCAATTTGATTTGTCCATGTAAAATTAGGGGAAGGCACAGGAAGTGACCCAAAAGAAAGTGTCTTTAAAAGGCAGTTACAACTTCCTGAATCAGTTCTTCTGGAGTTCTGAGTTCAAGTTGGAGGCTGGTGAAGAATCTGCTAACCGGACCTGAGACCCTGTTCCTTGTGAGACTCTAAATAAATCTCTTTCTTTGGACTGACAAATGGTGAGTGAAAATCTGACTCTTTACTACTGGGTTTTCTGAAGAAACTAGCCTCAGGAGAGACTTTCCCAGGCCTAAGGACTAACTCTCCCTGTCCAGGTTGATTCAGGGGCCAGGAATAAATTACTTAGTGCTTAGGCTTACCCTATCCTCTCTCTGATTTTCTTACTTTACTCTTTCTATCTTTTGTAAATAAATCTCTTTGGAATTAATATAAATTCTTGGTGACCATATTTTTAAATCTAACCCAGTCCAACCCTTTTATATAAATAAACCCTTTTTTCCCATTATAATTTTTCTAGGATCAAATATAAATTCCTCTGAACTTTTAAAGTGTTTCAACATCTGGTCACAACCTACCTTTCTAAGTCTTGGCATTTGAGTTGTCTTTATGCTATTCCTCACCCACAACCTTCCATCTCCTGTCTCTGTGCCTTCTGTCCCCATGCTCAAAATGTGCTCTGATCTCAAGTCTAACTGTTCAGGCCCCTTTTCCCTTCTAAACTCTGCCAAAGTTACACTTTCTCCATGAAGCCTTTCAGGCTCCCCCAGCTGCTAGGGCCTCCCTCCTCCATTTAACTTGTATTTATTTTGCACATACTTATTAATTCCCATGTTGTCTCCCCACATAGAATGGAATGTCCTTCACGGTAAGGTCTGTTTCCTTTTGGTCTTTGCATCTCCAGTGCATAAGTACAGTTCCTATCACATTTAGGCACTTAATAAAGGTGTGTTGATTAGCTTTAATTAGATTTGTCTGTACTTATTGGGAGGCAGCATGTCATGCCAAGAATACTAGATTGGGAGTCAGAGAGCCTAGATTCCAGACCCTAGAAGAATAATGGACAAACTTTTGAGCTTGGTGCGTCAAAATTCACCAAAAAACAGAGCATAACTCTGGTGATGTGTCACTTCAAGAAAAAAAACATAATTTTGTTATATTTATAGTTTAAATAACAAAAATGTATAATTATAATATATAACTATATTTAATAAATTAAAAAAAAACTAATTATTTAACTTACCTCCTTAGTGACTTCTTTGTTCATCGGTCAGTCGGTTTCTTTTGTTGGTCTTGATATTATTTAACTTGTGTGGAGTGCCATGAACTAAGCTAAGTGAGGGGGAAGGGGAATTCTTTAACTAACCTGCTTATTAGTGACTTTTGTTGCTGAATTTCATTGGCTAAATCTTCAACTGAAGGTTGGTATTTTGTACTCTTCAAGCCCAAGAAAGCACTACTAACTTCATCTGAATATCTGTTTCTTTTGTTGGTTTTGATATTATTTAACTGCCTGTGGGTGCAGGCTCCTCCTCCCTGTCCCCGAGGGAGCCCCAGGTGCCCGAGCTGCCTGGTTGCACCGACTGCCCCTGTGGTCAGCATGTGGAGCAGCCACCCCTCCCCACCTCCACCCCACCCAACCCTGACCAGGCAGGGGCATGGCCAGGACCATGGCTGAGGGCAGTGGCTCCGGGGCCCCAGGGCATGCTGAGCCTGAATGTGGCCACATGTCATTGAAAATGGCTTCCAGCTCAGTGGATTGAGAACCAGGCCTAGAGAGGGAGGTCCTAGGTTCAAATCTGGCCTCAGATACTTCCTAGCTGTGTGACCCTGGGCAAGTCACTTGACCCCCATTGCCTAGCCCTTCCCACTCTTCTGCCTTGGAACCAATACCCAGTAATGATTCCAAGACAGAAGGTCAGGGTTTAAAAAAAAAAAAGAAAACAGCTTCCCGTGACACGTGTCATAGGTTCACCATCATGGCCCTAGATTCTAGGGTATCTATCTAGGTGGTATAGTGGATAGAGTTCTAGGCCTAAAGTCAAGAAGACTCGTTTTTTTTTTTTATAGCTGCACTCTTTGTAGTGGTAAAAAATTGGAAAATGAGGGGGCGCCCTTCAATTGGAGAATGGCTGAACAAATTGTGGTATCTGTTGGTGATGGAATACTATTGTGCTGAAAGGAATAATAACTGGAGGAATTCCATGGAGACTGGAACAACCTCCAGGAAGTGATGCAGAGTGAGAGGAGCAGAACCAGGAGAACACTGTACACAGAGACGGATACACTGTACAATCCAATGTAATGGACTTCTCTACTACCAGCAATGCAATGATCCAATGAGGGACTGATGAGAAAGAACACTATCCACGTTCAGAAAAAGAACTGTGGGAGCAGAAACATGAAAGAAAACCAACGGTTTGATCACATGGGTCGATGGAGATATGATTGAGGATGTAGACTCTAAACGATCACCCTAGTATAAATATCAATAATATGGAAATAGGTCTTGATCAATGACACATATAAAATCCAGTGGAATTGCACATTGGCTATCGGAGTGGGTGGAGGGGAGGAAAGAACATGAATCATGTAACCATGGAAAAATTTTCATAATTAATCAATAAAATAAAATTAATATAAAAAAGAAGATTCATAGGTCCTAAATGTGTGACCCTGGGCAAGTTACTTAACCTTGTTTGCCTCAGTTACCTCATCTGCAAAATGAGCTGGAGAAAGAATTGACAGACCACTCTAGTATCTAAAATACTAAATGGGGTTTCAAAGAGTTGGACATGACTGAATAACAACAAAAGCCTAGGTTCTAATTCTGCCTTTGCTCAGTCTCTCTCCACACTTGAACTTTTTAAACTTTGAATTTCCTCCTTTATAAATTATGAATAACATTAAATTTTTGCCTGCCTCAAAGGATTGTTGTAAAGATCAAATGAAAGAAAATCATCACGAGCTGTACAAATGCAGACCCCTACAATAGATAGAACTGGAAAGGAGAAGCACAGGAAAAACAACAAAAACACTTCCCAGATGGACGGTGTTTGGAGTAGGGCTGTCCCCACAGGAAAGCAATGAAAATAAACCAGGGAGCATTCTGTTTAAAAGCAGACCTTGGACTAGAGCTAGGTGAGGCTTAAAAATTGTGTCCCATGTGTACTGCCCCATCTAATTGATGGGATGTCTCCCCAACTAGAATGTGAGCTGTGAGACTATCATTTTTTTTCCTATTTTCATCCTTATAACTTAGCATAGTATTTTGCACATAGCAAGGACTTTTAAAATGCTTCATTCGTTCATCCACAAGGCTTCAGCATTCACCATAACACAGAAGAACTGAATTGTCACAAAATAAATTCAGTAGGGGTCTGAGGAGGGATACATTCCAAAACCTACCATGAATGGCTGAAACCATGGATATAAACAAACACACTCTGACCACATATATGATGTGATTTTCTTGTACATATATATATATGATCAAGTTTAAATTAAACACACAGGAAGACTTTACCAACATTAAATACAGTAATAATACTTTTTTGGGGGGAAAGCTTTGATTTCTATTTCAATCACTAAACTATATATATTTAAGTACAGAAATAAAGTACATTGTTATACAGTATAGTAGTCTCTCCTTTTCCATAACTGATATGTTCCATGATCTCTAGTAGATGCCTAAAAACTGTGGATAATTGTCACTTAACTTTTAATGCCTGTTAAATTTAATGTAAAGTATTGTGCTCCTTCCCCACCCCTGCCCCTTGGCTCTGGAGTCCCACCACCACCAAAAAAAACTTTAAAAACTCCTCCAAATGACCTAAAACTTGGAGTCCCAGGAAGATCTCCCCCATGTGTGAATTAACTATTTAGGGGATGCCCAATCTGAGAACTCACCTAATGGGGCATTACAGAGCCACATATTTTAATTTGCCATGGTGGCAGGCAAGATTCCTGACCATGGAAATCAAGAGATGTGATGTGTAGAGACTGAAGCAAAACCCTAGCCAATAAGATTGTATTCAGTGGAAGAATCCCCTCACTCTCTCTTGCTGTTTGTTTTTGACTCCTGTTGTTTTGAGGTGCTTTTTAGAGGTTGGTTTGAAAGGATTTTCAGAGCAGTTTCAGCTTTTGCTGCTACTAAGCCCCATCTTGGCACTGCCCCACCCTGGCAAATTAGAAAACCTTAAGGGAAGGGTTTAGACCAATGATCATGAACCTTTGAGAGACCCTGTGCCATGCCCCACTCCATCTCTAGAGACCAAGTGCTGTGCCCTGCCTCTCCAGAGACCCTGTGAAATGGGCCCTGCAGCCACCACTACCTGTTATCCCAGACAGCAGAAGAAGTGCTCCCATTGGGCTTCTGGGCCGAGGGGTGGGTAAAGTGAAAAAAAGTCCTCAGTGTGGCCAGAGGGGAAAGGGAGCAGCCCCACTGAGTCCCTCTGCCTTTCTAGTATCAAACTCTGATGACCAAGGCTTGTGTGCCTATAGAGAGAGCTCTCATGTCCTTTTTTTGGCACATGTACCATAGGTTTGCCATCACAGATTTAGACTAAGCTTAAATAGCCAGCGTGTGAAGTGGAGGGACTCTCTACCATTTCTGTGGAAGAAGCTTTTTTGCTATTGAGCAGTCCTGGTGTTTTATCTGTGTAAGCCATCTCTGACACACAGTGGAGAGACAACCTGGGAATCCTGGAACTTGGCCTCTCCTTTTTGGCTCTGTTCGCCTTCCTAAACTCAGCCCTGCTTCTTTGACTGGCCCTACTTTGTCTAGTCTGACCATGTGGTTGGCTGGGGCCCCTTGCCACCACTGGCAAAATAGGCCAGAGCCCATTGGGAATCTAGGACCTAATGAAACAGAATAAATTCAGCCAGAGACCTTGTGTACTTGGGCTGGAAATATATTCTTTCTCTCGTTTTCTCTTTACTAATAAATACTAATAAATTTAGTATAAAGTCTCTAAGATTAATTTTTATTTATTACACCCACATGAACCCCCTCCTTCATCCAGCTGCAACCCTGTTTTGGCCTCCTTCCTTCCCCTAGAATGACCTAGGGTAACTGAAACTGAGAAAGAAAAACCATAAAATCTCAGATAAAGGGGGACTAATTTACCTTGCATGATGTTGAGAAGAGAACGCTTAGCATTTTTAAAAGGCCATTTATTTTTTTAATAGTGTTTAAAAGTTCTTTGTGTCTCTCTTGTTTCATTTTCCTTCCTCCTAGGACACATGGAAGTTTGCCCTAAGTGGCTCTCTACCTTATACCATTCTCTGAGGGTGACTATTCTACCAAAATGGATAGAATTAAAGTTATTATAATAATTATAGGCAATAATAACTGCTCACATTCACACAGATCTTAGAGATGAAACACTTTCCCCCTCTGAAGTAGGTAAAACAAATATTAAGACAATGATCCCCATTTTTACAGATGAAAAAAACCAAGGCTCAGAGAGGAGGTCACATATCCAGGGTTAAGGGTCTCAGCTAAACTCCAATCTAGATCTTCTGGTTTCAAGGTCAATGTTCTCTCCACAACATCATGCCAACTTTTTTTCTATATCTAACTCACCAAATGGTGCATGAATTGCTTCAATGAATAACAATTGTAAGTAATTACCTTAACGTGTTTCTTTTCAAATTCATTGATTGTTTTCAGCCCTAGATCTCGATTGTCACTGAGGGCCTCTCCAAGGCATTCATAGAAAAGGTCAACTTCTGCTGTCCTCTTCTCTTGCTGTATCAAACCATAATCAAATATGTTCTGGCAAATTGAAACGAATTTGGTTTTGTATGTGAATTTAAAGTTAAGGAGCCTCTAGCAGAGCCATTGTCAAGAATTTTATGAATTAGCTGCGCTCTTTGTGGTGGCCAAAAACTGGAAAACGAGGGGATGCCCATCAATTGGGGAATGGCTGAGCAAATTGTGGTATATGTTGGTGATGGAATACTATTGTGCTCAAAGGAATAATAAAGTGGAGGAATTCCATGGGGACTGGAACAACCTCCAGGAAGTGATGCAGAGTGAGAGGAGCAGAACCAGGAGAACATTGTACACAGAGACTAA
Source organism: Monodelphis domestica (assembly GCF_027887165.1). NCBI lineage: Eukaryota > Metazoa > Chordata > Mammalia > Didelphimorphia > Didelphidae > Monodelphis > Monodelphis domestica. The sequence continues at coordinate 280,053,130 of NC_077233.1, read as the reverse complement.
TACACTGTGGTATAATCGAACGTAATGGACATCTCCATTAGTGGCGGTGTAATGTCCCTGAACAATTTGCAGGGATCTAGGAGAAAAAAACACTATTCATAAGCAAAGGATAAACTATGGGAGTGGAAACACCGAGGAAAAGCAACTGCCTGAATACAGCGGTTGAGGGGACATGACAGAGGAGAGACTCTAAATGAGCACTCTAATGCAAATATTATCAACATAGCAATGGGTTCAAATCAAGAAAACATGTAATGCCCAGTGGATTTACGCGTCGGCTAAGGGGGGTGGGGGAGAGGAAAAGAAAATGATCTATGTCTTTAATGAATAATGCTTGGAAATGATCAAATAAAATATTTAAAAAAATTAAAAAAAAAGAATTTTATGAATTTCCATTCTAATATCTTAAAATGGTTTTATATGGCTTTATTTTGGTTTTGGGAAGGATAGGATATGGAGGTCTGAAAATATTTTAAAAATTTTTTCATTATCAAATACATCATTTCATAAGTCTTTTTCTATTGCTGATTAATTGGATTCCACTATCTTTATGTGAATATATCGTGGAATACTGTGTAATTAGAATCTGTTACCTAAAAACTATGATGCTCAGCAAAACTACAATTCCCAGAACCCCACTCACTTCCTGTCATTATGGTGCTGACTAGACAGGATATAAATTGGGTGGAGGTTCTTCTCTTTCCCTCTTTCCTTCCTGTTAGTGGCTTTGGTGGAGCGGGGATTTTAGTCACATGGTTCTATTTTGTCAGATAATAAACTTTATAAAAATAATACTTGAAGTACTGGACATTAATTTTAAATCCTACACTACTCAAGATAAACCTGCATTGGACTAAAATTTGCATGGCTGACAGTGGTAGAAATGAAGAAACAATAAAGCATCTTGTTGATCTCCTTCGTGTATAAACCAGGGATCAGAGAAAGGGGACCAGCGAGGCGTTCGTGTGCTTCCCTCCATTATCTTCCTAAGAGAAATCCTGACCTGATCCAACTTTCCAACTTCTATGCATCACTTCCGTATAATCCCTAACTCTGAACACTTCCATCAGACTCAGAAAGTCCTTTCTAGATCTAACCTTCTGCTAGTCAGTTCCACTATGAAGAAGAGTTGATTATTATTCTATTCATGCTAAACTTGTTTTCTCTTTACAAATAAGAAGTGTCTGTGTTCAAGCTGTTGTGTTTCCCTAACTGTGTTTAGACACGCTTGGGAAAAACTGCCTTGGCTAACCCAGTAGACACTTGCAGCTTTGTCCTCAAGAGTTTGCCAGAGTTCCCTCCATCAAGGTTAGATAACATGACTTCTCGGTAATGTAAAGCCTTTAAGCTTTTTATGTTAACATTTTTTAAAAGCAGAAAAAAGGATATGTTTCCAGTAGCTCCGGAACTCCTGGCAAATAAGCCAGTTTGGCAGCTTCAGTGTCATCTGAATAAAGGTTGTCGAACAGGTAAGAACCATTCAGGTACTCGACATAAGCAGCCTATGAAAGGAAACAAGGCAATCAAGAATGATTCCAATTTCCATTCTGTTGCTGATCCTGAGTTAATTCTAGTGAGTAAGTGGATGAAACATGAAAGGGGCTGGAAATGCTTCTGTCAGGAGTCCCACCAGACCAGGCAAATGCATAGTGGCTTCTCTTCTTATCTCGAACCCCACAAATTTCATGGGTTCTAGTTGTTTTTTTTTCAATTAATGCATTCTTTACATGAAATCATCCTACTGGAAAAAGCAGAAGTCATGCTCTTGACTACTTTATTGTCCCTCAGGCTACAAATCATCAGTAAAACTCATTCAAGAGGGAAGATACCATACCTTATGCTTTTCCAGCTCTGCTATATTTGCCTTCTCTTCTTCCAATTTGTTCTGCATCTGATTCTCCCGATGCTTCAGTTCATAAATACTGTACTGATATTTTGCAAAACCAGCTTCTCTCTAATAAGTAAAAAAAAAAAAGGTTTCTATTATTGGATATTGTCCCAGGTTTAAAGACATTATATATTTTTTTGTTTTTTCAAGGATTTACATTATTTTTTTTAGAATATTTTCCCCTGGTTCCATGATTCATGTTCTCTCCCTCTCCTCTTCCTTCCCCTCTCCCTGAGCTGACAAGCAATCCCTATAAAGACATTATATTTGGAAAGTACACCCCGGGTGCTCAAAGACATGGCTTCTCAGACTGTCATAGGGTTGTAGGGTTGAACAAAGTACTTCATAAAGGGAAGAACACTTTTTAAAAAAATTTTTTTCAGTTACATGTATATTTTCTGACACTTAGGATTCAGGGAATTGCACTTCAATGTTTCCATGAAACTATTTGATTTTTAGTATTTTCAGTTTATATGCAGATATCATTTTTGAACAAAGCCTCTTTCTCATCTTTTCTTTCCAAAATACATTCTCATCTTCACCCTATAACAGCCCATTTTTTTCCTGAGGGTGGTCAAAGATCTTGGCAGAAAATGAAAAGAATAAATATTGCCACTTCTAAATAGAAAGTGTACTTTATTTGTTTAAGATCTGGATAAAGAATACCATGAAAAGGTAAGAGGTAAATTTTATTATACACTCTTGCTAAATATTCTAGTGTGCCAGTTTGGTTCTGCCTCACCCCCACTAAATACACCACAATTGAATCAAACACAGTATAAATTAGATCTGAACAAATGTTTAATCAATTTTTTTAAACCTCTAACCTTCTGTCTTAGAATCAATACTGTGTATGGGTTCCAAGGGCTAGGCAATGGGGGTTAAGTGGCTTGCCCAAGGTCACACAGAACTAAGAAGAACCTGAGGCCACATTTGAACCTAGGACCTCTTGACTAGTTCAAGCCTGGCTCTCTATCCACTTGAACCACCTACTTGAATGCCAGTTAGTCAATTTGAGAGGAAAAAACTGCATTAATGAGTGAAGACTGATGATACCACATGGGGAATAATTTGTGACTGGCTATAAGCATGAGACATGGCTCCAGCAGTAGTAAGCTCAAAAAGTGGTAGACTATTCTACTGGTGGAAGAGCTCCATTTAGAGAATTGCTGTTGTGTGTAGAAAGTTTTTCCTCTTTCTCCTTATTCCACCTCCACTGACAAGTTATTGAAGATACGAGTGGAGGCCACACATCTTGCCAAGAGCAGAGAAAGAAACACCAATGATAAACAGATGCAGAAAGCTAGAAGATGGGTCTTCAAGAAGTATGACTACAAGCATCAGAGAAGAATTTGAGCTAGCGGCTGAAGAAAGGATTTGTTCAGTTGTAACTCTTTGTGACCCCATTTGGGGTTTTCTTGGCAAAAACACTGAAGTCATTTGTCATTTCCTTTTCCAGATCATTTTACAGATGAGGAAACTGGGGCAAACAAGTTTAAGTGGCTTGCCCAGGGTCACACATCTAGGAATTATCTGAGGCCAGACTCAAACTCATAAAGATGATTCTTCCTGACTCTAGGCCCAGCACTATCCACAGTCCTAATGTACTAAGAATGGTGGCAATGATTGGATTCACACAGAGCAGAATATGCTGTATTCCCCAGTAAAATATACTCTTTGAGGGTAATAACTGCTTTTCAGTGGATTCAATAAGCAGCCTATTAAGCAATATGTACAGCTGATAAAAAGGGAAGATAAACAACTATGAATACAAAAGTGATTATAGTTATTTAGAAAGGAGAAATCATTAATAGCAAAGAGAACTCAATGCAACACCCTGATTTCCCTATACCTTGATTTTCAAACCCTGACAAAAACCACTCATCCTTCCTATATTTACATCCTGTTAAGTATTAACTACAGTGAAAGGAAATTCTTGGTTCTCTTTGTCTATTCTGAGTTTGCACTTGTGAAAAGGTAATCCTTTGTTCTCTTTGCCTAGTTGGAGTTAATACTTTGGAATAACAATAACTTAAGTATCCTTACTTAATACCTCACTAGACTGAAGACAGGATTAACTCTCTATTGTCTACTTTTGAATTAATCAACAAAAGCGAATACACTCATACTTAACCCTAAAGTAAGGGAAGTCCACAAACTCTTACTCCTAGGAGGAGAGTTAATACCTTTAGAGATAAGAAACCAGCAAGATACTTAGAAGAGCTCCACCCTTTTTTCTAACTCAAACAGCCAGAAACATTTGAATTCTTTTAAGAGTTCACATACACAGAAATGTGTGGTTCTGTAAATCTTGAAATTTCTCAGACTTGTGAATGTTAAAAATTTCCACATTGAGGAATCCTCCATTGGAACAAATTCCTTACTGGGAAACATTCCCCATTTTGATGTGAGAATTCACCAGGTTCAGAAATGGGAGGACCTCTACTCCACCTGTACTTAAGACTGCTTTAGGGGAGAAAACTCCTTGCTAAACAATGAAAGTACTTGGACCCATGCTTATAATAAGGCAAGGAGTTCTTTGAGCCATGCCTGTTTTTTAGAATTGATACAATGAGATGCTAGGTACCTAAAAGGGTCGGGCAAGTTTTCTCTTAATGAGATTAGTTGACTCAGCTGTGTTTTCACTGGTTCAGACTTACTGAGGAGATTAGTCGACACAGGAGCATTTTTTTCTGGTTCAGACTTACTGAGGAGATTAGTCGACTTAGCAGGAATTCAGATGGGCAGTCCTTTGGAAATAGTCTATAGTGATTGGTATGTGTAAGGACTTAGGGGAGGTGACATAGGAGAAAAACCCCTATATAAGAAAAAGCAGAATCTCTTGAGAAAAAAGATCCTTTTGGAGGATCTCTGATGAAGATTTCTTGGGAAGAATCTCTTGAGAGAGGCTCTGGAGAAGGGAAGCTCTTGGAGGACAATCTCTAAGGAGGTCTCGCTGGAGCTCCTCGGAGGGGACTCTGTCCCTCTGGAGGCTCTGGAGAGAGGCCCTTTGGAACAGTCTCTGGCTGTAAGGCTCTTTAAGGAGGACTCTGGCTGGAACTCTCTCTAGTGAAGTCAGCTGAGATGGAGCTGGCCTGGTGTCACTAGAATCCTTGCTTAGACAGACCTTGTGGTGAGTGTTAAAAGACTGACTGACTGATCTCTCTCTCTTAACACTCAGGTCTAGTCCATGTTGGCTTAAGGCCCTTCATACTTATTTCCTTTTTCTCTCTTTCTCTCTTTTCTTTAATTCTACATTTGTATTAATTAAAATCTCTATAAAACCCAGTTGACTTGGGTATTTGAATAATTGGGAATATTTCCCTGGCGACCACCTTATATTTGATTTAAAAACCAAGACACTGTAGTGAAACATATTTTCTGCGGTCAAATTTACTCACCCTCTCTTATATCTATCACAATTTATATCTTCCACCATTTTAACTCACTACAGTTTACAACATCACTCTTTTAACTGTTATAGTTTAAGGCCTTCAACCATTTAAAATCTAACAGTTCCAAAGGTATGAATCCTAGGAAGAGAGTTACTACCTTCAGAGGATGAGAGGTATGATAATTTTGGAAATTATGATTGGCCCCTATGAAGAGGGGCAGCAATAGGAAACCACCATAAAAGCCACAAAATCCTTGGGCTGGGAGGCTGGTGAAGTTGAGTCTTGTGGAGAGTGTCTCCTGGAGATAGTCTTTGAGGAAACCTCATTGGAGACTGGAGTGTGGATCCTGACTTCAACTTAGACTCTGACTCCTGGGCTACTTGGTTAGGTGAATGAAAAGACTGACTCTCGTCCTAGTTTTCTAAGAGACTAGCTTCCATCTTGGAGGAGGCCACATCACTACTCACTACCGGGCCTCCTGGCTGAGGACTAGTATAGATATTTTCTCTGATCTCTTTCACATTTCTCTACTTTATTGTTTTCCCTCTATTTTGGTAAATAAACTTCACCCAACTGTTAATTTTAACCTTTACACTACTTACTGGTCAAGTGTTTTTATAGAGCAAAAATCCCACTGCTTAATAAAGGAGAAATTAACCAACATTGTGCTGGATTTGGAATAAGAAGCCCAGGGTTCAAATCCAAGCTCTGTTGATTCATTACTTGGGTGACCTTAGACAAGTCACTTAACATCTAGGGTCTCAGTTTTTTGACATCAATAAAAGAGGGGTTTGCATTTGATAGTCTCTACAGTTGATCCCAAATATAACTTTATGATAAGAACTAATAATTATTTCTGAAAGAGATAATGAGAATGATATTGGGAGGAGAAAGTAAAAAAAGGACAAAGGTGGGTACGAATGCTCTTGTGGCTAGTGGGGCAAAACAGCTTTTTTTTTTTTTGGTAGCCTTTCCCTCCCAACCTCTTCTAAATTGGCAGGCTGAAGTCCTGGCTAATGAACTAGAAAAGTAGCCCTAGATCCTTCTCCCCTCACCATCCTAGGGAACCTGAAGGACTGCAGTTTTCTTTCTAATTAGGAGCCCCTACCAGTGTACTTTCCCTCAATGATATCAACTGATTACATTTAGTTAGCCAGACTTATTTAATTCTTAGAATGGAGACATTTATTAGTGATAAGGTAAGAACAATTATTGGAAACATCCCTCCAAAAACACTTATAAAATTCAGTGGAAGGTGGGCTTCAACTTAGAGCATGTCACATAGATCCTGGAAATTCTTTTCTCTCTTTTATGGAGCTCTCGTTAAGTTTTCCTTAGACACACTATAGTTTTCTGGTGGACTCAGTGTGTCTAGAATTTCCTCAGAGCCTGACGCAGACAGTCCTGCCAGTCACTGTGGTTCCTAGGATACTGCTAATATGTCAATCAATAGTCTAAAATCTCTGGTCTTCCACAATTCACAAAACTGACTTCTTGTTAAGGTAGTGGGGATGGAGACAGAGGACTTGCTTGTCCCCCATTCCTTCCATCCTAGGGGAGCTTAACTGGAATTCCTCTCTCATCTAAACCATACGTGCAAATGGTCAGATTTTGAGCTAGCTTACTATTTTATATAAGACCTATAAGACATTGACTGGGTTCATATTAATATAATTACTTCAATTGATTGATTCAGTACAAGTATTCTCACCTGATAAAGGTAGTGACTTTGAGTAACCAACCTCCACCCATATACTTAGCTTTGTTTTGGTCTACTTTACAGGCAACGTGCACATTGGGAAAGAAGACCTCAAAGCCACCTCTTCTGGAGGACTGAATATGGGTCATAGTTTCTTTTCCTTACAGACAGAACAATGAAAGGACTTGCCGTGTGTGCATCAATGAGCCTGAAGTCCAGGTACACTAGATCACCAAGGTAGGCAGTGACAAATAACTTATAATCTTCATTCTCACAGACAGGGTTCCCAGCAAGGTTGAGTGAACGTAATTCCGGGAATCTCCTCAGATAGATGACCTGTTTCAAATGTTAAAAGAATCCATTTCAAAGGATCACAGGGCCAAGAATAAACCTTAAAACAAAATTTTACATTTTTCCCCTTTTTCATCATCAATTTCATGTAAGATCTTCAAGTCTTTGTCCTTAAAATGTTAGAGTCTGTCTTTTATTACTTAAAATATAACTTTCTTGGAAGCAGCCAACCTGTGGTCCTTTTCTAAGAAACTTGCACATCACGTGCTCAGGAAATGTTGTCGATTTAAAACACTGAATCGAATGGCAATTTCTACCAGTCATCCAGATCCAGATCTTAAAGTTTTTGAATAACTAAAACAACATATACTATGACTAGAACACAAATAAGTGGAACACTCAGAGTTAGAATTTGAGAGCTGGAGGAGAACCTTGCAAACCATCTAGTTTGTTACCCAAAAGCCCCCAAAAGAGACCATCCAGCTTCCATTTCCAGTTCCATCCAAGGGCAGTTCCAACTGTCTTTAAAGTTTTCTATATAGTGGGAAGGAAGAGGGCCTACGAGCCCCTGGGGAAGGTAGATTAGGGCCACTCACTGCAATAATTAGCAAGAGGGCTCCTTGGGTTTGAGTTTAAAAACAAGATTTGAATAGTTTCTCCCATTCATTTGTTTGGTGGCAAATGACTCTCTGAATGAGTCATTACAGTACTCTAGAGCCCACACCAGAGAAAGAAAAGGAAATAAAAAAACAAGTTATGTGTCCGAAGGAGATTTATCAAAGGATTTTCTTCACCGATGCCTAGGAGTGGGAAGCTGGGGCCTCCAAATAGGAATCCAGACAGGGCCTATGATGTGTCAGTTTCCCACATTGGGCTGTTGTGGCAGCTCCTAAGAGGTCTTCCTAGCTTTTCCTTTTGTGACAGGAAAGATAACATCGGAGACCTGTGCTAAAGATGCTCCCTTCTCTCAGAATGAGGCAGGGCAGGGAGGGCAGCAAGAGGCTGCCTGGCGGGAAACAAGGAATTATTCTCTATTACCTCCACATTTAGATCTATAGATCTTTGGAAAACTGAAACACAGTAAGTGATTGAGGAAGAAAAGGACGGCATTTTCCCAATTTGGCTGAGGCTAACTATCAAGGAGGATATAGAGGGTCCTCTTGGTGGGTCTGCCTATCCCACTTGTTCCTACACTTTCCTAATTTGTAAAATGAGAAAGTTGAACTAGATGGACTCTGAGGTCCTTTAGATCAATGATCCTAAATTTGACAATGATTCATAACATATTGCCTATATAAAGAGCTTTTTGCAGTAGCTATTATAAATATAGATATGTTTCTGATCTTTCTATAAGCTAGGAAGACCTGAGTTCAAATGCTGCCTCAAATAATTACTAGTTCACTTAAATCTTAGATTTGGTTTAAGCTTAGGGGTCTCCCTAAAAGAAGTGATTAGAAAGGTACTTAATGTACAATATCTAGGCCAATTTGTTTATTGGCTCCAAACGAAAGAAATGCTTAAAACTTATAAGACTCATTAGCACAGGCTTACAACAAAACAAGCCAGCAGCAGTAACCCAGAACCATTGTTATTCCCTCGTCTAGAATGAAACTTCAAACATCGCAATCTGGAGCATTTTGCACCTTCCCCTCAGCTCCGTGCTGCCCAAAAATCCCTCCACCTTCATTACTTCTGACTATAGTATGCAAGGTCTGATTCAAGTTGGTACCTCAGGTTTGGGTATGAAACAAAAAGGAGACAATCAAAGAAGAAGAAAAAAATTCCCATAATTCTGATAAGCAGTTTCTCTGCTTCCGAGCTGCCCACAGTGGTCTGCTGGTCAGGCTTGAGAAAACTGTTTGTCTAGACGGCCTCTGAATCCCTTTACATCTGAATCCATGATTCTATGGCTCTACACGTATGATTTTACTGTCAGATGAAATGGCTGGAAATTGATTTCTTGAACGTGTCAATACAACTCTTGAAGTAGTACAGGTAAGGGCTGTCGTGAATCACTTCTTCCAGGAGCTACTCTCCCTCAGCCCAACTGATCGTATCTTGGGCAATAGCATTGGTGGCCTTGGCTCCTTTTTCCAGCTGCAGATTTAATGGTATTTCTCCTGGGAGCAGGACCAGCACTTGTTTCTGGTGAGGTGTGGTATAAGGAAGGAAAGAGGAACTCCAACCCACCAAAAAATTTTGGAGAACCCTTTTCTTTTTTTTTTTTAACCCATACTTCCATCTTGGAATCAATATGGTGTAATGGTTCCAAGGCAGAAGAGTGGTAAGGGTGGGTGAGGCAATGGGGATTAAGGGACTTGCTCAGGGTCACACAACTAGGAAGTGTCTAAGATCAAATTTGAACCTAGGACGTCCTGTCTCCAGGATTAGTTCTCTATGCACTGAGCCACTCAGCTGCCCCCTGGAGAACTCTATTCTTGAGGCAATTTCCATAGGCTCTTAAACCCAATTCAGATAGATCCTACCCTATAATTTTATCTTCTGCATCAACATTACTGAACTGTCTAAATCTTTTTTTTCTCAGAATTGTTAGTTTCAAATCCTGCCATATGCAAAAAAAGAATATGTAAAATACTCACTATATGGAATTATTAAAGTAAGCAAACCGAGCTGATGCATTTTAAAATTTCAGTGGTTAAAACAAAGAATAGATTTTTAGTTAATCCTTAATCAATTGGAAAATTTACTGATCCAGAACACAAATTTGTCAAATATTCTTTTGATAAATCTCATATTGTATATACTTTATAGAACAGAAACCTAAACTAGATTTGAGGTTGTGTTGCCTTAAAAATTAGACTGGTTGGGATTAGAGAACAACTGCATGTTCTATTCACCTTCCAACAGATTTAATTTTCATTCCCTTATTTTGAATGAATAGTAATGCCCTCTTAGACAACTACTGTTTGGGGGCTATTTTTCCTTTTGCTTTTGAAAATAAATTTTAATGATGTCTTCCTTGGATTTACATCACCCAAATTTCCCCTTGAATCCTGCCCCTGTACTAGTGGGGGAATTGAGAAGGAACCAGAGCTGCCAGATACCTGGGGAATCAATATAGGGTAGCCCCACTTCCTCCCCTTCCCCCAAGCAGAGCTGTTTACAATGGAGTCAGGTCTGACTAGAGCTGAAAGGGTAAATGAAAATCCCCCTCAGCCTCCTTGTTCTTCAGAAGATGTCCTTTGTAATTCCCCTACTAACACATTGAATATGATTGAGCCTTTAGTAAAAACTAAAACATCTATTTATTTGGGTAAAAGGGTTGAAGTATAATGAGGATAGAGGGATTCAGGGATTTGAATTAGGGAGTCTTCTTTAGAATAAGCTCTCTTTTCCCCTAAGGGAAAAGTCTTTACCCTCAAGATACCACCGATGAAAGACGGGATCTTCTATTTCTCAGGCAAAAGGATTAAGGGATGTATGTAGTCTTCACGGTAAGGGTTAGTTCCCTCTCCCTTCAGACCATGGAGAAAAGAAGCTTTAGCTTCCCAACTGCTGCTCCTTCTAGCGTGGCTGGAAAGTTCTTCCCATCCTCTGATGGCTGCTGGGTTCCATTTCCTCTCTTCCCAAGATAGTTTTTCAAATGCAGTCTTTTCCATTCCTTCTGGCCTTTCCCTCTTACACACCCCCTCCCCACTCCCAGAGAGTCATCCCATATGATAAATGATTTATTCCTTTATATATCTCTAAGCAATGCTGCGTACCTATTATTTTTTTTTTAAACCCTTACCTTCCATCTTGGAATCAATATTGTGTATTGGTTCCAAAACAGAAGAGCAGTAAGGGCTAGGCAATGAGCATTAAGTGACTTGCCCGGGATCACACAGGTAGGAATGTCTACGGCTAAATTTGAACTCAGGACTTCCCATCTCTAGGCCTGAATGTCAATCCATGGAGCCACCTAGCTGGCCAATGTACCTATGATTATTAAAATATATTAATATCATTTCTTTGAAAGAAAAGTCGCCCTACTAATGAAACACCAGCAAAAGTCATGGGCACTTACATTAAGGAGGTTATCAATCATGTTGTTCCCTATGGAAAAGACCTGTAGTTTTACTAAGGTGTCCATAGCATCCATCTTGGAAATTCGGTTGCTGAATAAGCTCAGATCTTCTAAGTTAATTAGATTATCTAGACCCTCAATTGTCTCAATATTGTTGAAAGATAAATCTGAAAATTAAAAAAATTATAAGAAATTTATACTGATCTTAAATTTATTACTAAAGTAAATAAAAATTATACTTCTCTCAATTTCTCCATGTTAAAAAAAATAGAGGTACCACATATACTGTAGATGCTGAGTATACCAAGACAAAAATGAAACCATTCTTGCCTTCAAGGAGCTTATATTCTATAGGAAGGAAGGAAAGAAGCATTTATTAAATGCCTATTGTGTGTCAGATACATTAAAAATGTCATCTCGTTTGATTTTCACAACCACCTTGGAAAGTAGGTACTGTTATTTCCCCATTTTTACATTTGAGGGCACCAAAGCAGAGAGAGTTCAGTTACTTGCCCAGGGTCACACAGCTAGTAAGTGGCTGAGGTCAAATTTGAATACAGGTCTTTCTGATTTGAAGGTCTGTGCTCTATCTACTTTACTTGTCTAAGAGATCAAGTACATAATTGTGTACTCGATTAGCTTACACTATGTTCTACACTTTACAGACTGGGAATTTCTTTTGTGGTTTAACAAATCCTAATCTTTTTTTGAGAAGTCTTATTTTATGGGGGTAACTCTCCCTCCCCCACTGCTCTATCTGCAGTTTAGAATCTTAGAGAAGTGCATTCAGCACTGAGAAGTCCTTGCCTTGCCCAGAATTACCCAGCCAGTATATGCCCGCAGTAGGACTTGCTAGTCCCACTAGGTATTTGTGGCTTCAAGGCTGACTCTCTACTCTGTGTTATATGTCCTGAAGTCTCAGGTGTTTGTATTATAGTATAAGCTTCCCTCAATCTTTCTATCCTCAGACCTGACCGAGATAGTATGATGCAATAGGGAGAATGATAGATCTGAAATCATAGGCCCTGGGTTCAAATCCTAGCTCTGCTACTTACCAAGTGTGTGAACTTGGGCAAGTTACTGAATCTCTAAATCTCAGTCTTTTGTTATCCAGTCATTTTATTTTTTTTTTAAACCCTCACCTTCCGTCTTGGAGTCAATACTGTGTATTGGCTCCAAGGCAGAAGAGTAGTGAGGGCTAGGCAATGGGGGTTAAGTGACTTGCCCAGGGTCACACAGCTAGGCAAGGTCTGAGGCCAGATTTGAACCCAGGACCTCCTGTCTCTAGGTCTGACTCTCAATCCACTGAATCACCCAGCTGCCCCCATCAGTCGTTTTATTTCTTGGCAAAGATACTGGAGTCATTTTGTCTTTCCCTTCACCAGTTCATTTTACAGATGAGGAAACTGAGGCAAACAGGGTTAGTGACTTGCCCAGGTCACACAGCTACTAAATATCTGAGGCTGGAAAATGAGTCTTCCTGACTCCAGGCTTGGCACTCTATTGCATAGCACCACCTAGCTGCCCCTTAAGGCTTGGTTTCCTCACCTATAAAATGGACTAGATGACCTCTGTGATAAAAATAAGTATCTACCTCCCTGCTCCGCCACATGGGTTAGGCCAGATTTTCCCCCAAAGGCAACAAAGCTAGAATTTGATTGAGGGGTGAAAGACTCCAGTTGTGCCTTCCTTGAGGGAGCTGACCAATGCTCTCCACTGGAGGATGTGGTTTCCCTCTCACTACAATACTTTTTCCAAACTTTTTCATCCCTCCACATATTCCCCATGGTCTCTCATCTCCCCATCCTCCCAACTGAAAACATGACCTCATATTTCACTGAAAAACCTGAGGGCGTCCACCAGAATGGCCTCTTTTTCTCACTTTCTTATCACTCAGATGCCATCTACCATTTTCTCCTCCTTTATCCCCATCTCATATAGAGATAGCCTTTCTCTTTGCCAAGGCAAGCCTCTCTATTTGTATAAGCAATCCTATTCCATCTCATCTTCTGTAGAACATCACATCCTCGCATCCCTACTCTTCCACTAATCTTTAATCTTTCTCCATCTAATGGCTTTCCCTGTTTATAGACATGCCTGTATCATCCCTCATTCCTGAAAAACTTGAGCCAGCCCCCTTGCTAGTTATCATTCTCTCTCTCTCTCCCCTTTTCTGACCAAACTCCTTGAGAAGGCTCTGCAACAGGTACCTCCACTTCTTTTCCTCTCACTCTCTTAACTCTGCACTCTGGCTTCAGACTTTACCATTCAGCTAAAACTACTCTTTCCAGTTACTCTTAGTTGTCACATTCAATGGCCTTTTCTCAATCCACATTCTTCCAGCTCTCTCTGAAACCTCTGACACCATTGATCAAGCTCTTATACTCTCTTCTCTTTAGGTATCTGTAACACTGCTATCCTCTGGTTTCCTTCCTATTCTGTCTAACTGCTTTTCTTCTGTCTTCCCTGCTGAATCTTAATCTAGTTTGAACTTATCAAATTCTCTTCTCCCTCCATCAATCTTAGCGATTTTTAAAATGGGTTTCCATCTATTTAATTATTATTTCTATGCAGATGATTCCCATACCTACTTCCCAGAACTAACCTCTTTCCTGATCTTGAGTCTTATAGTTCCAACTGCCTATTGGACATCTCAAAGTAGACATCCAAAACAGAACTCCTCTCTTCCCTCCCCACCCCTATACCCCAAGCTCTCCCTTTCCCCTAACTTCCCTATCACTGGAGGAAAACCACCATTCTCCCAATTACTCTGGCATACAATTTAGGTGGCGTCCTCAACTCTTCACTCTTACCACCACTCTCATATGCAATTAGTTGTCAAGTTCTGCCTCTCAAAAATCTCCCCTCTTCTCTGCTCCTACATTGTCAGCACCCTGGCACAGGCCTTCATTACCTCACAACTGATGGCTCCTTTCAGTCAAATCCTTTTCCACCTCCAAACCACCCTCCATTCAGCTGTCAAATCGATCTTCCTAAAGCACTTCCTTGAATCAAGTCTAGGGGCTTCCTATTGCCAATAAGATCAAATGTATAAAATTCTCTGTTTTTAAAGACTTGGATGACGGGTCCTTTCCTACCTCTCCTACACTCTACTCCCCTCCACATATGTGGGATCTAGTGATGCTCACCTCCTTCTTGTCCTTGAACCACTGTTACTGGCAGTCCCTGTGCCTCAAATGCTCACTTTCCTCATCTGCACCTCCAGTTTCCTTCAAGTCTCAGCTAAAGTTCCACCTTCTGCAAAAAGGCTTTCTCAGTCCTCTTTACTTAGTGCCTTCCCTGTGAGACTCCCCCAATCACATGTCAAATCATGCGCTTCATTTCTACACATCTTTCATAACCAATCCTTTCTCTCTATTCACCCAGCTACTACCCGAGATTATTACCTCTCATCTGAAATATTGCAACGGTCTTCTAATCGGATTTTTTTCTGTGGATCTCTCCTCCATCCAATTGAATTGATGCTTTCAAACTAGGCAGCACCCCTCCCACCCTCACCCTTGCCACCAACCTGGAACAGCAAATGACATCTTGAAACGTTGCTGGGAAAATGTAGGAAGAGAGGAAACTAGGGAAGTTTCTAGAGCCTACAATTCTTTAGGCCATGGCGAGATGGCCTTTCATCATTCAAGGTGGTCCTTATAGCAGCTGACCTCCTTTTTTGGTGCTCTCTTACCCCAAGCTCTCACTACTCTCAAGTTTGGTGGATAGGACTCTTGAGGATGTCATCAATTCATGCATAAAGGTCATTCCAGGGTGCTAGAGAGATAACGCCCCTCTTTAAAAGAAGGGCAGGTTTCAGTCAGGGATGTCTAACTGGTTTCCTACCTGGGACATCAAAGGTAGGGAGGCCTCAGAGCTATGGCATGGGGGAATGGGAGGTAGAGGTCTCTAACCAAGCATAAAACATTCCAGAAAAGGGAAGGACTAACAGGCAGGAAGAAGGGCTGAATCCAAAGCAGAGGCAAATTTAAAAAAGCAGTAGGGTAGTGAGCAGCCAGGTGGCTCCGTGGAATGAGAGCCAGGCTTCACATCCAGCCTCAGATACTTCCTAGCTGTGTTACCATGGGCAAAGGACCCCATTGCCTATCCCTAACTGCTTTTCTGCTTTGGAACCAATACTTACTATCAATTCTAAGATAAAAGGTCAGGGTTTAAAAGAATAGCAATGGAGTTGTTGGGGTTTTGATTTGTTTTTAGCCTAATACAATATTGGGTAGAAAAATTAAATTTTGAATATACTATACAAATATGTTTAGTTAAAGCTACGTGCATCATGAACTCACTGTTGCTGAAGCTGCGAGTTGGCTCAATTGTTTTGGAAAGCGACACAAAATCATGCTATACAAATTCCCCCTTTGACTCAGATCCTACTGCTAGGCACACCCTACTTCCAAGGCCATCTTCTCACCAACTGCATTCTTGACCGGAGCAGAGAGCATGTCTTTGGCTATCCTGACTGGTGACCGTCTCAGCTGGCCTACTATTTCAGGCAGGTCCCGTGATGTTTCAATTTATTCCCTGCTCCTTAGCCCCTTTGGGATTTCCCTTGCCATCTTTCCCTCTCCGTGTTTCTTTGAATTCGAGCTCTGGAGCCATGATTAAATCAACTTTGCCATTGCTTTGGCGATGGATATGTCAATGTACCGTCCTTTGGGCTCTTCTCACTATTCCTGTACACTTCCAAGAATAAAGTACTCCTCTGTTGGTATCACTTCCCAATGTATGTTGGGCTTGCCCTATTCCTTAAGGGCAGGGACTGGGTTTATTTTTGTAATGTGACAGCTAGGTAGTCCTAGAATGTTGGATCTGGAGTCAAGAAGCCCAGAGTTCCAATTCTACCTCAGATACACTTACTAAATGTGGGACTCTAGGCAAGCCACTTAAACTCACTCCATCTCAGTTTTCCCATCTGCAAATGGGAAAGTTAAATGTTCTTAGCTTCAATTTCCTTATCCGGAAAATGGGGAGAATAATGGCAACCCTCTCCCAGGGCTCCTATGAGGAGAAAATAAAAAGATAAAGCACTTCATAAACCTTAGAGTACTGTGTAAAGCATAGCTAGTAGAGAAGTAGTAGCAGTAGGCTCGTTAGCATTAGGTATATTATAAGCATTGAATAAATGTTTTTCATCCGTTCATTCTTTCATTTTTCATTCATATATCATAAAGAGATGAAAATAAACAGAAATCCATAGGAACACTTTTGTGGTACAGAAGCATGGGAGACAAAGTGAAGTATCCATTCGTTGGGGAATGTTACTACACCACGAGACACGATGAATATGAAGAACGCAAAGAAAAATGGAAATAGTTACATGAGCTGATGCAAAGTAAGCAAGACCAGGAAGATCATATGTAAAATGACTCCAATAATGTAAAGGAAAACTGGGACAGAATCCTGGGTAATCTTAGAGACCAAGCTTGGCCCCAGAGAAAAGTAGAGAAAACTCACTGCTTTCTCTTCCCTGCAAAAGTGAGAGGCTCGGGTTGGAGAACAGTACTCCCCACGCCATTACATTTGGTTAATGAGGTGGTGGGTTTTGCTGAACTCTTTTTCCTCTTTCTTTTTTAACCTTTATTGAAACTCTTATAAGAGACTCTTTGAGTAGAGGGAAGGGAATATACTCAGAAGGAATGTGATAAAAAAAGCATCAATAAAAAAGTAAATATAAACGCATACACTTTAAAAAATAGCAACAAAGCCAGGCTATTGCACATACTTTCCCCCTCCATAGGATGCATTCTTTTCCCTACTCCCACCTTTTAAAATCCTTTGACTCCCTCAAGGCCCACTTCAGGTGCCACTTCCTTCTCATGAAATGGTCTATTTACTTGTTGGTCTACACAGGGACTGGGTTGTGGCCTGGGTGTCTCTCCCCCAAGGTGGGGGGCAGTGCTTTACGGCCGATCCGGAGTCCTCAAAGGGCATGTCCCATGGGCTACATGTACCCTGGACGTCATGGAGTTTGCAGGCAGTCACATCCATGCCTTAGGGTTCTGGTCCAGATGGTTCACAGTCAAGAATAATACTGTGCTGTGAGTGAAAACGTTTTGAGAACTACCGCAGTTAATCTTAATAAGCATTACTGAGTTGAATTTCTCAGAGCAAACACTCCTTTTCACACTGCTCGCTTATCTTGCGGGGCACGAAATGTGCTCATATGTCCTGATGTTCCCCTTATTTCTGTGTAGTGACACAACACCCAGAAAAAGAATGTCTTTAGTTTTGTAGTGCCCAGTTATCTTACATTAAATAGCTTCCATAGCCTAGTTAGGAGCTTTTTGGGTCAGGAACATAGTATTCAATTTTGACATTTGAAAAAATATTTCTATTGTGTTTTGAAAACATAGCATAGACATAATGATTTTCAAGTGCAATCTCAACACATGCAAATAGAGAGGTACTGAACTGATTATCCTTATTAATGTCTATTAATATGAAAATGAGTCAGTAGCATCACATTTAATTTTTTTTAACTAAAACCCTTACCTTCTGTCTTAGAATCAATACTAAATATAGGTACCAAGACAGAAGAACAATAAGGGCTAGCAATTGGGGTTAAGAGACTTACCCAGGGTCACACAGCTAAAAAATGTCTAAGGTTAAATTTGAACTCAGAACCTCCTATTGCCAAGCCTGGCTCTCTATCCACCGAGTCATCTCACTACCCCCACATTTGATTTTAAGAAACAACAGTCAACCTTACCAAGCCAGACCAGGTTAACTAGACTGTCTAATCCATCTATCCTCTCAATGATGTTGTTGTCCAGCTGTAATTTTCTCAGATTTTCAAACTGCCATAGATTGTCAATCCTGAGAATGTCTGAAATCAGAGAAGACAATGAAGTTCGTATCAGTTCCATTTGATCAGCATTTTTATATCTATAATTCAAAAGTTTGATGCTAAACAAGAACAACAATAAACAACACTCTAAGCTAACTGTATTTGCCTATTGATGTGTGAAGACCACTACCAAAACAAGGGGAAAGACCCTGTTCTTTGGGTGCCTTCAGTGGTCCAAATGAAAGATAAAACAGATGGCTATCTTATGTCAATGTACACACGAATTACCACTGCCCAGGAATCATATGAAGGTCTTATAGCACCTGCATTTAGAGTTAAAGGGAACTCTTAGGCCAATGATGGCAAACCTTTTCGAGCCTGAGTGCCTTGCCCCTCCTTGCCCCAGACATAGAAGGGAGGAAGTGCTCCCATTGGGCTGCTGAGCAGAGGGAAGGCAGGTGAAGTGAGGAATGTCCTCAGATGCAGATGGAGGGGGAGGGGAGAGACCCAAGCCTTTAGTTCTCTGGCTCTGCCACCTGTGAGCTGCTCACATTATCCCAAATAGGGGAGGGAAGAAGCTCTCCCACTAGGCTACTAGGCAGAGGGGCTGGTGAAGAGAAAAAATGTTGTCAGGCATGGTGGAGAGAGGGAAGGGAGCATCTTCGCCTGAGGCCCTCTACCTTTCTAGTAACAGGCTCTGCTAGGTGATGGAATGTGTGCCCACAGGGAGGGCTCTGAGGGCCCTCCCTGGCACATGTGACAGAGGTTCACCACCATGATCATAGGCTTTCTAGTATAGCCCCCTAATATTAGATGAGAAAACTGATATCCAGAGGTAGAAGTAGTAAGTGACTAACTCAAAGTAGCCATAGGCTAGTCTTCTGACACTAGGTGGTACTTTTCTGTCTGGCTTTTTTTGAAGATCTGCAGTGGTACTTTAACTTAAAAGGATATTAATATTAATTTTACATTATATTATTTTATATTAATTATATACATTATATTATTTATATTAATTATATATTACATGTAATATATAATTACATATTAATAATTTACTTATTTAGTGCCATAACCATCAAACTACCAAGAAACATTTTTACTGAATTAGAAAAAAAAACATAACAAAGTTCATTTGGAAGAACAAAAGATAAAAAATATCAAGGGAAATAATGAAAAAATAACGTGAAGGAAGGGGGCCTAGCAGTGCCAGATCTCAAACTATACTATAAAGCAGTGGTCATCAAAACAATATGTACTGGCTAAGAGACAGGAAGGAGGATCAGTGGAATAGACTTGGGGTAAATGACTTCAGCAAAGATAGTCTATGATAAACCCAAAGATTCCAGCTTTTGCTATAAAAATCCACTATTTGACAAAAACTGCTGGGAAAATTGGAAGTCAGTATGGAAGAGATTAGGTTTGGATCAACATCTCACACCCTACACCAAGATAAACTAGAATGTGTGAATGACTTGAATATAAAGAAGAAAATTATAAGTAAATTAGGTGAACACAGAATAGTATACTTGTCAGATCTTTGGGAAAGGAAAGATTTTAAGACCAAGCAATAGTTAGAAAATATTACAAAATGTAAAATAAATAATTTTGATTTCATTAAATTAAAAAGGTTTTGTACAAACAAAACCAATGCAACCAAAATTAGAAGGGAAACAACAAATTGGGGGGAAATTTTATAACAAAAACTTTTGACAAAGGTCTAATTACTCAACTTTATAAGAAGCTAAACCAATTGTACAAAAAATCAAGCCATTCTCCAAATGATAAATGGGCAAAGGATGTGGATAGGCAATTTTCAGATAAAGAAATCAAAACTATTAAAAAGTACATGAAAAAGTGTTCTAAATCTCTAATAATCTGATAAATGCACATCAAAACAACTCTGAGGTATCACCTCACACCTAGCAGTTGGCTAACATGACAGCAAAGGAAAGTAATGAATGCTGGAGGGGATGTGGCAAAATTGGGACATTAATGCATTACTGGTGGAGTTGTGAATGGATCCAACCATTCTGGAGGGCAATTTGGAACTATGCCCAAAGGGCACTAAAAGACTGTCTGCCCTTTGATCCAGCCATAGCACTGCTGGGTTTGTACGCCAAAGAGATAATGGAGAAAAAGACTTGTACAAGAATATTCATAGCTGCACTCTTTGTGGTGGCAGAAAATTGGAAAAATGAGGGGATGCCCTTCAATGGGGAATGGCTGAACAAATTGTGGTGTCTGTTGGTGATGGAATACTATTGTGCTCAAAGGAATAATAAAGTGGAGGAATTCCCTGGGGACTGGAACAACCTCCAGGAAATGATGCAGAGTGAGAGGAGCAGAGCCAGGAGAACATTGTACACAGAGACTGATACACTGTTGTACAATCGAATGTAACTGACTTCTCTACTAGTAGCAATGCAATGATCCAAATCAATTTAGAGGGACTTGTGAGAAAGAACGCTTTCCACATTCAGAGGAAGAACTATAGGAGTAGAAACAAAGAAGAAAAACAACGGCTTGATCACATGGGTCGAAAGGGATATGATTGGGGATGATCTAATCTCTAAATGATCAACCTAGTGCAAATATTAATAATATGGAAATGGAGGGGGCAGCTGGGTAGCTCAGTGGATGGAGAACCAGGCCTAGAGATGGGAGGTCCTGGGTTCAAATCTGACCTCAGCCACTTCCTAGCTATGTGACCCTGGGCAAGTCACTTGACCCCCCTTTCCTAGCCCTTACCACTCTTCTGCCTTGGAGCCAATACACAGTATTGACTCCAAGACGGAAGGTAAGGGTTTAAAAAATATATATATATATATATATGGAAATGGGTCATGATCAATGACACGTGTAAAACTATAAATGGAGATTTTGAACCTTAGACCTCATCCTCCAGAAGTCTTTGGTATGTCCCAGAATTCCCTATAATCTCTCCTGCATCTCCACATTGGCAAGATCACATTATTGGTATTTAACTGGCGGTAACACCTCCCACTCTCTCTCTTCTTGCATGATGTAGCATTAACAGTGATGCTGGTAAGGTGGGGAAGATTTTGAAAATGGCTAACCAACCATGGGCATAGTTTTTATTTTGTGTCCTCTTTATTTCTTAATTTTTAATGATCCTTAATAAACCTCATAAAATATAATATTTTACTATTAGAGATTATAATTTAATTTTTACAAAACCCAGTGGAATTGTGTGTGGGCTATGGGAGGGAGGTGGGCGAAGGGGAGGGAAAGAACATAATTCTTGTAACCATGGAAAAATATTCTAAATTAACTAATTAAGTAAAATTTTCCAAAAAAAAAAAGAGGTAAGAGATGGAAAAAAGGATATTAATAAAACCTAAACAAAACCAAATATATTTTTTTAAAATGCTCACTTTGAAAATCCAGTTGCAGACTTCTGACATCTTTGAAATTAATGCCCTCCTGTTTGGCTACTTGCCCTGCTTCTTCTTGTGGTCCCTGTTCTTCCACAGCCAATTTAAGCAACTCTTCATCGATTACATTTGGCTCTATGGTATCATATAACCGAATCATTTCCCAAACTTAGTTACCCTAAAAAACAAAGAACAAGAATTATTTTACACAACCCACCTTTATTACTGGGGGGAGGAGAAGAAGAACTATTGATGCTCATCTGAAAGAGCAAAAGATCGAGACTACCAAGGGAATTCATGAAAAAAGATGTGAAGGAACGTGGCCTCGTGATACCAGATCTCAAACGGTACTATAAAGCAGTAGACTAAGAAATAGACAAAATGTTACATAACACACTAGAAACTCAAGACACAATCTATTTAACTAACCTAGTTATTAACTAGGGTTATTATAACTGCAATAAATAGAAGGAAAACCTAGAGTACAGCCTTAGAAAGAAACATGATTGGCTCACCAAATACTACCAGATCACTCCAACTCTCCTATAGAAATTGTATGGATTCCCTAAGCAGAACTAAGCACAACTGAAAGCCAGGAAGAATAAATGCTACTTTGCTATATGAACAAAGCAGACCTACTTCTAAGCAAGCTTCTCATGAGAATATTTATCACCATCTGATCTACCGAAAACATCACTTGGAAATACAAGCTTCCCTATAGATTATAACTATAGTCACAAATTAAGTTACCGAACCCTAAGTTTTTGTTTATCTCAAAGAGGTACTTGGCAGCATCCTTTTGTATCTAGGGATAAGCAATATGCTTCATGTCTAATTCCTATTGTGCATTGAGTAGCTTTTTACTAAAGTCCCCTTTTGGAGAGGCCTTTGACAAGAGCTAATAAGTAATGTTGTCTCTGGGATGCTGGGGTGGGAGGTGGGGAGCTTAATGCTCTGAAGAGGGTGAGGAGAAGAAGTCTAAGCAAGGGCTCCTGGGACTCCACATGCCTGGAAGCAGAGCAGGCACAAGGTCCCCCTCACCCCCCAGGGTTGGAAATCTGTGAATGACAATGATTATAGACCAGGCAAAGATCGAAGACAACTCCAAGGGACTCATGATGAGAAATATACACCACCATAGAAGAAACTGAGTCCAAATGCAGATCGAAACATACCATTCTTCACTTTATTTCCTCCATGAACTTTTCTCTAGCATAAGTGATATGTGTCTTGTTTCACAACATGACTAATAGGGAAATATATACTATATGGTATATATGTATAACCTATATCATATTACCTGCCTACTTAAGGTAGGGGGAAGGGAGTGAGGGAAAGAATAAGACGGATTTTTGGACATAGCTAATGTGAGAATTTGTTTCTCTTGGATGAGCAAATTGATTATAATGTATTACATATTTATAACAAATATGTATTATACTATTGCTATGTTATATACTGTAGTATATATACATATATATAGATAGATAGATATATAAAATAGTAACAACAACAACAACAAAAGAAAAGTATTGGACATTTGTAGGGAAGCAGACTTGTTTATGATTTCTTTATTCCTTGCCAAGAGAAAACTTACCTTTTCCGTTTACTTGGTTTTGTTTGTTTACATATGGAGGCCAAATGATTTTTGTGTGTGGAACAAGGCTAAATGGAAGCAGAATTATGAAGTAGAGGGAGTCTGGGTCTTGCCTGACTCTGAATCCTCCATGTTCTTCACACTGTCCCTACCAAGTTTCCTCTACATCTTTCAGCCTCCCCCATTCATTCATCATATACTGCTTTATTGGCCCTGCTTTCCAAAACCAGTATTCTAAAATGCACTATCATTTATTCACATCTTTCTATAAATTTAAGCCAGCATGATACTTACACCTCCCCAAGATATCCATATGGTGTCTAATTGCTAATTGTATAATAAAAGACATGTTTCCTTATTAAGGGATCGCCTAGAAGTATGGGAGAGATAGTCTCAGGTATATGACTGAAGTCTCTATGGCTTGATGGGTTATAACAGCCTTCCTTCTCTTTCTCCCCACCATGAAATAACCTTTAACTCTAAACTGTGATGCAGTATTGATGGAAGATATATTATTATGAAATTCATAAATTCATACTGTAATTCACAAACAATTTAATTCTTGAATGCCTGCTGATTTCAGTGTCTGAGCTTAAGCATTCCTTCTTCAAAGGCATCATATAAACAATTTACCTGTGAGTTGTTGCAAACTTGGCTGTAGATGGAGCAGAGAACTGATGCTTAGAATTCCTATTTGAGAGATGAAAAAGTAATACAATATAGTCAGCGATCTTAAGTCAGTGCACTTAAGAAGTATTATTCTGAGGGGGAATGAATACTGAAATTTCTTAAGAAACTACAGATTTGGGCAAGTTTCTTTCCCTCTTTAGGCATCAGATTCCTCTGCAAAAAGAGATGATTCCATAAGGCTTTCCAGATTTTTTCCATAATTTGGGATCATATGAAAATTAAAATACCTAATTAAATTAGGTGGGGCCATAACATAGCAAGAGCAAGGGAAGTCTATGTTACATACCTATGGAATGTTAAAAGAGCTAGAAGCAGGTGTCCAGCACACTAGGTAGATACCCTGAAGAGGGAACACAAGATATAAGCAATATCCAAGTCAATGAAGTCACAAATCCATAATTATGGTTAATTTCCTGGACATTAGAAAAATTCACCAACAAAGATGAGAGGATCTCCTTCTATGGGGAACATCTCCATAGGTTGGACTAGTGCTAAAGACTTCAAAGGATGAATCATGGCAAAACATTTTGGGAAATGTAATTTCCCTCCCCTCTGACATTTTTTGCCATAAAACATGGAGCAAACATCTCTTGGCATTTGGGTACCTTCTAACTTGATGAATGCTTTCTGGCCAAGGAATCCAAGATATGATAAAGGTTCTCTCTCCTCTCCACCATATCTTTAGTCAGTTAAGCAAAAATATTTTCCATTCCCTTCTCCTCACCACTGTAGTTTATTATCTACTCTCCTTTTATGAATGAGTTTGTTTTTCTGGTCAACAAGTCTATCCCTCATTGTGCATGAGAATGTACATTGGGGATGATGACCACAATGGATTTCTAATATTTTGCTAAGTATTGAAGTGGGAATGCTCTAGTTCTGGTGGCCAGGAGGCTACCTTGGTACAAACCAATTTTGTTATTATTTTTTAAAGTAATACTTTATTATGTTCGCCTATTACATGTAGAAGCATTTAAAATTTTTTCTTACATTTTGAGTTCCAAATTCGTTCCCTTCTTCTTCTACCCCTTTCTGAGACATTAAGCAATTTGAAATTTGATATAGATTAGACATGTGCTATCATATAATACATATTTCCATATTTATCATGTTAAGGAAGAAGACACATATCACTTTAAAAAAAATTGAAACATATAGAGTGAAAATTTTTTTCTTTTCTTTTCTTTTTCTTTTTCTTTTTCTTATCATATAAAACATACTTCCATACTGGTCATTGTTGTATGTCAGGGGATATTGACAAACAGGAGTCCCAAAGGGGTGAGGAGAATGAGACAAGGAAGTCATTCCAGTCACATGGAATTCCTACAGTTCATTATTCCTTTGAGCACAATAGTATTACATCACCAACAGATACCACAATTTGTTAAGTCATTCCCCAATTGAAGGGCATCCCCTCATTTTCCAATTTTTCGCCACCACAAAGAGCACAGCTATGAATATTTTTGTACAAGTCTTTTTCCTTATTATCTCTTTGGGGTACAAACCCAGCAGTGGTATGGCTGGGTTAAAGGGTAGGCATTCTTTTAAAGCCCTTTGCACATAGTTCCAAATTGCTCTCCAGAATGGTTGAACCGATTCACAGCTCCACCAGCAGTGTATTAGTGTCCCAGTTTTGCTACATCCCCTCCAACATTTATTACCTTCCTTTACTGCCATATTGGCCAGTCTTCTGAGGAAGATGGTATCTCAGAGTTGTTTTAATTTGCATGTCTCTAATCAAGAGGGATTTAGGACACTTTTTCATATGCTTATTGATAGTTTTGATTTCATCATGTGAAAAATTCATATTTATGTCCCTTGACCATTTGTCAATTGGAGAATGGCTTGATTTTTTGTAAATTTGACTTCCTTCCTTATATATATAGGAAATTATGGTTCTCCCAGTTTGTTGCTTTCCTTCTAATTCTGATTACGTTGGTTTTGTTTGTACAAAACCTTTTTAATTTGATAAAATCAGTGATTCATTTTACATTTTGCATTATTCTCTATCTTTTGCTTCTTCTTAAATTCCAGTTTTTTTCTGAAATCATCTTGCTTATCACTTCTTATGGCACAATAGTATTCCATCACCAACATGTACCACAATTTGTTCAGCCATTCCCCAATTGGTGGACATCCCCTCACTTTCCAATAATGAAAATTGGCCACAAGCTCTAAAAGAATTTAAACCAGAGCTTATCAAAAAGATAGAAGTCTTCTGGCAAGAAAAGTGGGAAAGAGTTCAAAAAGAAAATAACAGTTTAAAAGACAAGAATACCAAATTGGAGAAAAGCTGGAAGCAACAAAAAGCAGGAAAGACCAAATTAAAATGGAAAACCAGTCTTTAAAGACCAGAATTAAATTAAATTAAAATTTTTATTAAATTTAATAAAATTAATAAAATTAAATTTAAATTTAAAGACCAGGAAGCCAATTATCTTGCAAAACAGCAAGAATTAATAAATCAAAGTCAAAAGACTGACAAAATGGAAGAAAACATAAAATATCTCACTAATAAGATGACAGATCAGGAAAACAGATCACAAAGAGATAATTTGAGAATCATTGGTCTACCTGAAAACCCAGAAATAAACAGAAGTCTTGACACCATACTACAATAAATTAACCAAGAAAACGGCCGTGATGTTCTTGAACAAGGGGGAAAAATAGACCTTGAAAGAGTTCATAGAACACCTTCTACACTAAATCCTCAAAAGACAACCCCCAGGAATATAATTGCCAAATTCAAGAGCTTCCAAGCTAAGGAGAAAATTTTACAAGAAGCCAAAAAGAGACAATTTAGATATCAAGGAGCACCAATCAGGATCACACAAGATCTGGCAGTTTCTACATTACAGGACTGCAAGGCTTGGAATATGATATTCAGAAAGGCAAAAGAATTGGGTCTTCAACCCAGGATCACCTACCCATCAAAACTGACTATATAATTCCAGAGGAAAGTATGGGCATTCAACAAAATAGAAGATTTCCAAGTATTTGTAAAGAAAAGACCAGTACTAAGTGGAAAGTTTGATATCCAAACATAAAAATCAAGAGAAACATGAACAGGTAAATAAGAAAGAGAGTGGAAAGGGGAAAATGTTTTTTATTTTATTTTATTTAAACTTTCTTCTTTAAGGGCTTCAATAAGATCAAATTATTTATATTACTATATGGGGGAAATGTTATTTGTAACCCTCAAAAATTATAGTAATTAGAAGAATCATTCACAGGAAGAGATTGAGGTAATAAGTGCTATGAGATGATATGCAAAAAAGAAAAAAGAAAAAAGGGGGGGGGAATAGAATATGACACCAAGAGAAACTTGAAGAAATAAGATAAATAGGATAATCTATATCACATAAACAGGCATATGAGAAAGTGAGGGAAAGAATACTATTATAAGAATGAGAGGAAGAGAGTGCTAATAAGTAATAGTTAAACCTTACTCTCAGTGAAAACAATTCTGAAAGGGAAGAACATTTCGATCCATTGGGGTATTGAATTCTATCTTACCCTACAGGGAAAATGAGAAGGGAAAACTAAGGGGGGGATATAAAAAGAGAGGGGAAGAGAGGGGGAGGGAACTTAACAGACCCTAAAAAAAATAAGAAGGGAACAAAAAGGGAATGGGCAGAAAGGTAAGCAAAGTGAAGCATATTAAGGGTGGGGGTTAAGGGGACTGATTAAAAGCAAATCGCTGGTTTAAAAGGATATAGCAAAAGTAGAAAGGACAGAACTAGGAGAGAATATCAAAATGTTGGGGAATACACAACTGGCAATCATAACTTTTAACATAATGAATGTTGATGAAGCCACCTATAAAAGGATGAAGCCACCTATAAAAGGAACAAAAATAGCAGAGTGGATTAGAAACCAAATCCTACCATATGTTGTCTACAAGAAACATACATGAAGTGGGTAGATATTCACAAAGTTAGAATTAAAGGTTGGAGCAAAATCTATTGGGCTTCAACTGAGAGAAAGAAGGCAGGAGTTGCAATCATGATATCTAACAAAGTCAAAGAAAAAATAGATTTAATTAAAAGAGATAGGGGTGGTAATTACATTCTGATAAAAGGCAGTATAGACAATGAGGAAATATCAGTAATCAACATGTATGCACCAAATGCTATAGCATCCAAATTTCTAAAGGAGAAACTAGTGGAGTTGAAGGAGGAAATAGATAGTAAAACTATACTAGTGGGAGACCTGAACTTTACACTTTCACATCTAGATAAATCAAATAAAAAAATAAATATGAAATAGGTAAGAGATGTGAATGAAATTTTAGAAAAATTAGAGTTAATAGATATATGAAGAAAGATAAATAGGGACAAAAAGGAATATACCTTCTTTTCAGCAGCACATGGCACATTCACAGATTGACCATGTACTAGGCATAAAAATATGGCAAACAAGTGTAGAAAAAATAAATGCAACCTTTTCAGATCATAATGCAATAAAAATAATAATAAGTAAGGGTACACGAAGAGCCAAATCAAAAATTAATTGGAAATTAAATGATATGATTCTCCAAAATTGGTTAAAGAACAAATCATAGAAACAATTAATAATTTCATGAGAAATCCTTTCAAAATCCATGGGATGCAGCCAAAGCAGTACTCAGGGGGAAATTTATATTCTTGACTTCATATAGTAACAAATTATAAAGGGCAAAGGTCAATGAATTGGAAATGCAAATCAAAAAACTTGAAAGTGAACAAATTAGGGGGCAGCTGAGTAGCTCAGTGGATTGAGAGATAGGCCTAGAGACGGGAGGTCCTGGGTTCAAATCTGACCTCAGCCACTTCCTAGCTATGTGACCCTGGGCAAGGCACTTGACCCCCCTTTCCTAGCCCTTACCACTCTTCTACCTTGGAGCCAATACACAGTATTGACTCCAAGATGGAAGGTAAGGGTTTTAAAACAAACAAACAAACAAACAAACAAACAAATAAATAAATAAATAAATAAAATTAAAAAAGATAGTTAACAAATTAAAAATCCTCAGATGAAGACTAAATTAGAGATTCTAAAAATCAGAGGAGAAATTAATAAAATTGAAAGCCAAAGAACTATTGAATTAATAAATAAGACAAGAAGCTGGTATTTTGGAAAAACAAATAAAATAGACAAAGTACTGGTCAATCTAATAAAAAAAAAGAAAAGAAGAAAACCAAATTAACAGTATCATAGATGAAAAGGGAGACCTCACCCTCTAATGAAGAGGAAATTAAGGCAATCATTAAAAACTATTTTGCCCAATTATATGGCAACAAATATGGCAATCTAGGTGATATGGATGAATACTTACAAAAATATAAACTGCCTAGATTAACAGAAGAAGAAATAGAATTCTTAAATAATTCCATATCAGAAAAAGAAATTGAACAAGCCATCAAAGAACTCCCTAAGAAAAAATCCCCAGGTCCAGATGGATTCACAAGTGAATTCTATCAAATATTAAAAGAATAAATAATCCCAATACTCTAAAAACTATTTGACAAAATAAGCAAAGAAGGAGTTCTACCAAATTCCTTTCATGACACAAATATGGTATTGATTCCAAAGCCAGGCAGGTCAAAAACAGAGAAAGAAAACTACAGATCAATCTCTTTAATGAACATAGATGCAAAAATCTTAAACAGAATACTAGCAAAAGGACTCCAGCAAGTGATCACAAGGATTATTCATTATGATCAGGTGGGATTTATACCAGAAATGCAAGGATGGTTCAATATTAGGAAAACCATCCACATAATTGACCATATCAATAAGCAAACCAACAAAAATCACATGATTATCTCAATAGATGCAGAAAAAGCCTTTGACAAAATACAATACTCATTCCTATTGAAAACACTGGAAAACATAGGAATATAAGGGCCTTTCCTAAAATAATAAATGGTATATATCTAAAACCATCAGCAAACATGATCTGCAATGAGGACAAACTAGATGCATTCCCAATAAGATCAGGAGTGAAACAAGGATGCCCATTATCACCTCTATTATTTAACATTGAACTAGAAACATTAGTAATAGCAATTAGAGAAGAAAAAGAAATTGAAGGTATTAAAATAGGCAATGAGGAGACAAATATATCATGGATGATATGACGATCTACTTAAAGAATCCTAGAGAATCAACCAAAAAGCTAATCGAAATAATCAACAACTTTAGCAATATTGCAGGATACAAAATAAACCCACATAAGTCATCAGCATTTCTATATAAGTCCAACATATCTCAGCAGCAAGAATTAGAAAGAGAAATCCCATTTAAAATCATCCTAGAGAGAAGCAGCAAAATTCAGACCTCTGAAAACCCTTCCTTACAGATCACAAACTGAATTCTCCTAGGGGACTGAAATTCAAATTTAACAGAACAGAGACGGGGAATCTGGACTTCCTTCTGGACTCAAATCAAAAGGTACACCCCCAAAAAGCCGGAATCTGAGAACACTCAGGTCTAAGGGGAAGGCATAAGGAAGGTCCCAGGACCCCTCCCCCCAACCCAGAGCACTGAGCCCCCAGCAGCAGCAGGAACCTCTGGGCAGGCAAAGGTGATGGTTTGGAGGGTCTACCTTGTGAGCAGCAGGGCACTGGGCTTGGAGCATCCAGCAAGGACGGCAGGGAAGCTTCCAGGGAGAGACCAGGGAGCCTGCAGTCTCATGGCTGGGTCATTCCATCTGATTCCAGTCTCACAGGAGTTTTTTGCCTCGGGGAAATCCAGACCAACCCAGTTGAACCTAATCCCATCAGGACTCCTCAGAGCTTAGGGAGACCAGGACCCCTCTCCCCCCTAGAGTGCCCGGCCTCCCACAAGGACAAGAACCTCAGGGGGGGCAAAGGTACTGGGGTACCTTGCAGACAGTGCTGTGCCAGGCTCAGAGCATGGAATGTAGGCAGTGGAGAAGCAGCTGGAGAGAACTGGAGAGAGCCTGGGCAGCTCCAGCCTTCCAGGAGTCTTCGGCCTCAGAGCACATACAACCCAACCCAGTTGAACTTAATCCGATCAAAAGCCTCCAGAGGACAGGGAAGCTAACATTCCTTCCCTTGAGACTGTACCAAGAGATCTGACAAAGCTCAAAGAGGGGAGACTGACAGCCCCAAAACAAAACAAAAAAAAAAACAAAAGAGAGAGGAGCAAGAGCACAGACAAATACAGGGAGCAAAGAAGGGGTAAACTTGAGCAAACAACAGAAAAAGAAGAAAGAAATTACAATAGACAGCTTCTGTACAGGTAATGAGCAAAGGGCAAATGAAACAGACGAGGAGGCATCAGCAAAGGAAAAATCAGAAATCCCAGCGAATTGGATACAGGCTTTGGAAGAACTCAAAATGCAATTCAAAACACAATTAAGAGAGGCTGAAGAAAATTGGGAAAAGAACTTAAAAACTAAGATAAATCATCTGGAAACATAAAATAGTGTCTTGAAAGCCAAAATCAACCAGCTGGAAAATGAGGCAAAGGAGATGAAAGATGAGGTCAAGAAGATGAAAGATGAGAAAAAGGAGATGAAAGACAAGGTAAAGAGGATGAAAGATGACCTCCAAAGAAAATCAGACCAAAATGAAAAGGGTGACCAAAAAGCCAAGGAGGAAATCCAGTCCTTAAGAACCAGAATACAACAACTAGAATTAAGTGGCCTCACAAGGCAGCAGGACACTATAAAATGAAACTGAAAGAATGAAAAAATTGAGGAAAATATGAAGCATCTCATTCATAAAACAGAGGATTTAGAAAATTGTTCAAGGAGAGACAATTTAAGAATCATCAGTCTACCAGAAGACCATGGCAAAAGAAAAAGCCTGGACATCATACTATAGGAAATTATTAAAGAAAACTGCCCCGATATCCTTGAACAAGAGGGAAAAGTGGCGATTGAAAGAAATCCCCAGATCACCTTCTGTACTTAATCCCCAACTGACAACACCCAGGAATGTTATAGCCAAATTCAAGAACTATCAGACCAAAGAAAAGATATTACAAGCTGCCAAGAAGAAGTCATTCAGATACCACGGAACCACAGTGAGGATAACGCAGGATCTGGCTGCATCCACACTGAAAAACCAAAAGGCATGGAATATGATATTCCAGAAAGCAAGGGAACTAGGTCTACAACCAAGAATCAACTACCCAGCAAAACTGACTACATTCTTACAGGGGAAAGTATGGTCATTCAACAAAATAGAAGAATTTTAAGAATTCGTAAGAATAGAATTAGAAAGAGAAATACCATTTAAAATCACCCTAGATGATATAAAATACTTAGGAATCTATCTGCTGGGACAAACACAGGAACTATATGAATACAACTACAAAACACTCTCCACACAGTTAAAACTAGATCTAAACAATTGGAAAAACATTGATTGCTCATGGGTGGGACGAGCCAACATAATAAAAATGACAATCCTACCCAAATTAATCTACTTATTTAGTGCCATACCCATTGAACTACCAAAAAAACTTCTTTACTGAATTAAAAAAAAACTATAACTAAGTTCATTTGGAAGAACAAAAGATCAAGGATATTCAGGGAAATCATGAAAAAAAAAATGCAAAGGAAGGAGGACTTGCAGTCCCAGATCTCAAACTATACTATAAAGCAGTGGTCATCAAAACAATTTGGTATTGGCTAAGAGATAGAAAGGAGGATCAGTGGAATAGACTTGGCATAAATGACCTCAGCAAAACAGTCTATGACAAACCCAAAGACCCCAGCTTTTGGTACAAAAATCCACTATTTGATAAAAACTGCTGGGAAAATTGGAAGACAGTGTGGGAGAGATTAGGTTTGGATCAACACCTCACACCCTACACCAAGATAAATTCAGAATGGGTGAATGACTTGAACATAAAGAAGAAAACTATAAGTAAATTAGGTGAACACAGAAGAGTATACTTGTCAGATATCTGAGAAAGGAAAGATTTTAAGATCAAGAGTTAGAAAAAATTTAAAAATGTAAAATAAATAATTTTGATTACATCAAATTAAAAAGGTTTTGTACAAACAAAACCAATGCAACCAAAATTAAAAGGGAAGCAACAAATTGGGAAAAATTCTTCATAACAAAAACCTCTGACAAAGGTTTAATTATTCAAATTTATAAAGCACTAAATCAATTGTACAAAAAAATCAAGCCATTCCCCAGTTGATATTGGGACAAGGGACATAAATAATCAATTTTCAGATAAAGGAATGAAAACTATTAATAAGCACATGAATATGTGTTCTAAAGCTCTTGTAATCAGAGAGATGCAAATCAAAACAACTCTGAGGTACCACCTCACACCTAGCAGATTGACTAACATGACAGCAAAGGAAAGTAATGAATGCTGGATGGGATATGGCAAAATTGGGACATTAATGCATTACTGATGGAGTTGTGAATTGACCCAGACATTCTGGAGGAAAATTTGGAACTATGCCCAAAGGGCACTAAAAGTCTGTCTGCCCTTTGATCCAGCCATAGCACTGCTGAGTTTATGCCCCAAAGAGATAATAAGGAAATGGCTTGTACAAGAATAATCATAGCTGTGCTCTTTGTGGTGGCAAAAAATTGGAAAATGAAGGGATGCCTTTCAATTGGGGAATGGCTGAACAAATTGTGGTATATGTTAGTGATGGAATGCTGTTGTACCCAAAGGAATAATGAACTGGAGTAATTCCATGGGAACTGGAATGACCTCCAGGAAATGATGCAGAGTGAAAGGAGCAGAATCAGGAGAACATTATACACAGAGCCTGATATACTGTGGTACAATTGGATGTAATGGACTTCTCTAGTAGTAGCAATGCAATGATGCAGAACAATTCAGAGGGATTTATGAGAAAGAACGCTATTCACATTCAGAGGAAAAACTGTGGAACAGAAACACAGAAGAAAAACAACTGCTTGATCACATGTGGATGATATGGTTGAAGGTATAGACTCTAAATGATCACCCTAGTACAAACATAACAATATGGAAATAGCTTTTGATCAAGGACAATGTAAAACCCAGTGGAGCTGTGAATCGGCTATAAGAAGAGTTGGGGGGAGGGGAGGGAAAGAACATGACTTTTGTAATCAAGGAAAAATATTCTAAACTGACTAAACAAAATTTTTAAAAATATAGATTTATATTGGCCAACCGATAGATGTTAGGTGGTACCTCAGGGTTGTTTTAATTTGCATTTCTCTAATCAAGCATGATTAAGAACATTTTTTCAAATGATTGTTGATAGCTTTTGATTTCTTCATCTGAAAACTGCTTGTTTATATCCTTTGACCATTTGTCAATTGGGGAATGGCTTGTATTCTTTTAATTTGAGAAATTAGACCTTTATCAGAGAAATTTGTTATAAAATTTCCCCCTAACCTAGTGTGTTCTTTTCCTTCTGATCTTAGATTAGTTTTGTCTATACAAAAGCCTTTTAATATAATATAATAGAAATTTTTCATTTTACATTTTGTCATGCTCTCTTATCTCTTGTTTGTTCATAAATTCTTCTTTTCTCCAAGGATATGCCAGGTAAACTATTCTGTGTTCCCCTAATTTAGTTATGGTAACACTTTATATCTAAATCATATATCCATTTTGACCTTATCTTGGTATAGGGTATGAGATATTGGTCTACACTTAGTTTCTGCCATACTGTTTTTCAATTTTTCCCAGCAGTTTTTGTTAAATAGTGAGTACTTTTTCCAAAAACTGGGGTCTTTGAGTTTCAAACACTAAGTTGCTAAGGTCATTTAATCCTGTATACTGTGTATCTATTCTATTCCACTGATCTACCATTCAGTAGATAGCATTTTTCATTATGAGTCCTTTGAAGTTGTATTGGATCCTTTCATTGCTGATAACAGCTAAGTCATTCACAGTTGATTATCATTCATTATTGCTATTACTGTGTACAGTGTTCTCCTGATTCTACTCACTTCACTTTGTATCAATTCACATGTCTTTCCTAGTTTTTCTGAAATAATACTTTAGATCATTTCTTATAGCACAATAGAATACTATTGTATTCAACACAATAATGTACCACAACTTGTTGCCATTCTCCTCAATTTCCAATTCTTTGACATCACAAAAAGAACTGCTATAAATATTTTATACAAATAAGTCCTTTCCCCTTTATTGATCTCTTTGGAAATCAGATTTAGTAGTGGTATTGCTGGAAAGGATATGTACAGTTTTGTTTTGTTTTTTTAATACCCTTGGGGAATGGTTCCAAATTGTTCTCCAGAATGGTCAAATCACTTCACAACTCCACCAACAGTACATCAGTGTCCCAATTTTCCCATATACCCTCCAACATTTATCATTTTCCTTTGCTGTCATAATAACCAATCTGATATATATGAAGTGTTGTCTGGGTCATTTTATTTGCATAATCAATAGTGATTGAAGCATTTTTTCATATGACTGGAGATGGCTTTGATTTCTTCTGAAAACTACCTTTCATATCCTTTGACCATTTATCAATTGGGGAATGTCTTATGATCTTAAAGATTTTACTCAATTCTCATATATTTGAGAAATGAGGCCTATGTCAGAGATTCTTTCTGCAATAATTTTCTCCCAGTTTTTTGTTTCCTTATCTTGGTTGCATTGGTTTTGTTTGTGCAAAAACCTGAAAATTAAACAATAAAAATTATTCATTTTATATTCTGTAATGCTCCTTATCTCTTATTTGGACATAAATTCTTCCCTTGTGCAGAAGTCTGACAGGTAGACTATTCTGTGCTCCCCTAATTTGCTTATGGTATCACCCTTTATGTCTAAATGGTGTATTCATTTAGACTTTGTCTTAATATATAGTGTCAGATGTTGTCTATACCTAATTTCTGCCATACTGTTCTCCAGTTTGCCTAGCAGTGTTTATCAAATAGTGAGTTCTTGTCCCAAAATTGAATCTTTGGGTTTATCAAACACTATGTTATTATGGTCATTTAGTACTGTGTATTGTATAGCTAATCTATTCCCTTGATGCACAACTCTATTTCTTAGCCAATATTAGATTGTTTTTATGATTATTGCTTTATAATACAGTTTGAGATCTGGTATGGCTAGGCCACCTTCCTTCACAGTTCTTTATTTTATTAATTCCCTTGATATTATTGACCTTTTGTTCTTTAAGAAGAATTTTTTATCTTTTTTTCCTAGCTCCATGAATAATTTTTTGGTAATTTTATTGGTACAGCACTGAATACATAATTTAGGTAGAATTGCCATTTTTATTATTATTGTTCAGCCTAGCCAGAAACAATTAATGTTTTTTCCAATTATTTAGATCTGACTTTATTCTGAAAAGTGTTTCGTAACTTCATAAAGTTTCTGGATTTGTCTTGGCAGGTAGAGTTCCAGGTAATTTATATTGTTTACAGTTCACAGATATTTGTTTATTTATTTATTTAAATTCTTATCTTCCATCTTAGAATTCATATTAGGTACTGGTTCTTCCAAAGCAGAAAAGTGGTAAGGGCTAGGTAATGGAGGTTAAGTGAATTACTCAAGGTCACATAACTAGGAAGTGTCTGAGGACAGATTTGAACTTACTACCTCCTATCTCTAGGTCTGGCTATCCCTGGAGCAACCTGGCTCCCCCTACAATTATTTTAAATAGAATTTCTTTTTCTGTGTCTTGCTGCTGGATTTTGTTGGTAACGTATAGAAATGCTGATTATTTATGTGGGTTTATTTTATATACAGCAACTTTGCTAATGTTAATTATTTCTATTAGTTTTTTAGTTGATTCTCTAAGTATACCATCATATCGTCTGCAAAGAGTGATAGTTTAGTTTCCTCACTGCCTACTTTAATTCGTTCCATTTCTTTCTCTCTTCCAATTGCTATAGCTAGCATTTCTAGTACAACACTGAATAATAGTGGTGATTATGGCCTTTTTGATATTATTGGGAAGGCTTCTAAGCATTGCAGATGATATTTGCTGATGGTTTTAGATAGATAAGCTTCATTAGTGGCGAGTTCATCCTTTTCATTTTTGATATTGGTAATTTGAGTTACCTCTTTTTTAGTCAAATTAACCAGTGGTTTATCTGTTTTATTGGATTTTTCATAAAACCAGTTCCTCGTATTATTTATTAATTCAATGTGATCTGAAAAGGATACATTTACTCTCTGGTTTTCTGCATTTGTTTGTGAGGTTTTATGCCCTAATACGTGGTCAGTTTTTGTGTAGGTGCCATGTACCCCTGAGAAGAAGGTATATCCCTTTCTATTAGCATTCAGTTTTCCTCAGAGATCTATCATATCTAATTTTTCTCTGATTCTATTCACCTCCTTAACTTATTTCTTATTTTTATTTTTTTAGTTATGTTTATCTAGTTCTGAGAGGGTAAGGTTGAAGGGAGTATAGTTTTCTATTTTCTCCTACAACCCCTTTAAATTCCCCTTTAAGAATGTGAATGGTAGAGGGCAGCTGGGTAGTACAGTGGATTGAGAGCCAAGACTAGAAATGGGAGGTCCTAGATTCAAATCTGGCCTCAGACATATCCTGTATGATCCTGGGCAAGTCACTTAACTCCCATTGCCTAGCCCTTACCACTCTTCTGCCATGGAACCAATACATAGTATTGATTCTAAGATGGAAGGTAAGAGTTTAAAAGAATGTGTATGTTGTGTCATTTGGGGCATATATCATACATTTAGTACTTCTATTTCTTCACTTTTTATGGTACTTTTGATCAAGATGTAGTTTCCTTCCTTATCTCTTTTCATTAGATTTATTTTTGCTTTTCCTTTGTTTGGGATCATGATTGCTATTCCTGCTTCTTTTACTTCACTGGAGCATAATAGATTCTGCTCCAGTCTCCTACCTTTCCTCTATGTTTCTCTGCTTCAAGTGTGTTTCTTGTAAACAGTATACTGTAGGATCTGGTTTTTTATCCACTCTGCTATCTACTTCCATTTTATAGGTGAGTTCATCTAATTCACATTCACATTTTTATGGTTTATACATTGAAAACTGTAAAAGGTGAAATTATGGTTGAGACTGAAAAAAATCTAAATTTAAGTGGTCACCAAGGGAAATCCCAAATAATAAAATACCCAAGTCAACTGCCAAATTTTATGGTGATTTAATTGATAGTGGAGAAGATTAAGAAGAAGGAAGAAGAAGGAGTAGGTTTTTTCTCTCCCCCCTCCCCCGCCTGATGTTATTATGGTCATTAGCATCAGGCAGGGAGATCAGGAGATAAGGGAGTAAGGGTTTGGAGTATGAAGGAGGAAGGAATCAGCCTGACCTCCAAAGGGACTCGGCTAAGATGCTGGAACCTGAAATCAGCTCCAGGGCAAAACTCACCACCCAACACTCCAAGATGTCGGAACGCTTAGCATGCTGCCAGCCAGAGTCATCTCTCCAGGGAAAGAGGAAGGGCCAGGAAGGGCCATGCCTTATATGGATGTTTTTACATCATTTTTCTGAGTCTCATCTGTACCAATGAGGACTTAGCTTGACTTAGGACAGCCCAGAGGTCTGTCCTTTTTTTGTACATGTCTGTTGAAGGCCATCTTCTCAGATAATTAAATCTTGAGTTTGATGCAGACCTTCAACATCTTGTTAAACAGAGTAGGGTGAAAAATGTAGAGTTTCCAAGACCTGATTCTGTTATTCCAAGTATCTCCATTGTTACTGATCAGGAAATAGCTAAATCATATCTTCTAAAGAATGGTCTGATTAGGGTGGAATTGTTTTAAAATTCACATTACTGAGTATTTCTCTTCATCCTATTTTTCCCATTCATCCTTCTCATAAATGTTTTGCTTCTGACCACTGCCTCCTCTGATTCAACCTTCCTCCTTTCAGTTACTCCCCAGTTGAATGTGAGTGGTTATTCCTTCTTTGAGCCAATTCTGATGAGAGTAAGTTCAAGCATTTCCTATCATCCTTCATGTTTCCCTTCACTATAACTCTTTTATTACTCATCATATAAAATAATCCACCTCATTCTACCTCTCCTCTTCTCCTGGTGCACTTCTTATCATCCCTTAATCTTGTTTTTCTTTTTTAATATCTTTGCATTATATTAAACTCACTCCCATGCTTTATGTAAACTCATGTTTATGCAAACTTTTTCTAGCTGCCCTGATTGAAATAAAGTTTTTAAGAGTTACAAGTATTATCTTCCCATGTAAAAATGTAAACAGTTTGATCTTATTGAATCCCTTAAGTTTTCTCTTTCTTGTTTACCTTCTTTTGTATCTTGTATGTGGATATCAGATTGTCTGCAGCTCTGGTCTTTCCATCAGGAATGCTTGAAAGTCCTCTATTTCGTTAAATATCATTTTCTCCCTGGAGGAATATACTCAGTTTTTCTGGGTAGGTGATTCTTGATTGTAGTCCTAGATCCTTTGTCTTCTAAGTGTTCTGATTCTTTAATGTAGAAGCTACTAGATCCTATGTAATCCTGGCTGTAGTTATGTGATATGTGAATTATTTCTTTCTGGTTACTTTCAATATTTTTCCCTTGGCCTGAGAGTTCTAGAATTTGGCTATAATATTCCTAGAAGTTTTTAAAAAAATGTCTTTCAGGAAGTGAACAGTGGGCTTTTTTTTTTTCAGGAATATCAGGGCAATTTTATTTGATAATTTCTTATAATATGATATCCAGGTTGTTGTTGGCTTTTTTATTATGGCTTTCAGGTGACTCCAGTAGTCCCTAGATTATCTCTCTTAGATCTTTTTTCCAAGTCAATTGTTCTTCCATTGAACTATTTCACATTTTTTCTAGTTTTTTTCATTTTTTATTTTGTCTTATTGTTTTTTTATGTTTTTATTATGGTTTTTAGGAAATTATTCTTTTCATTAAGTTCTTGTACCTCTTTTTCCATTTGGAAAATTCTCCTTTTTAGGCAATTTTCTTCAGTGGATTCTTTTTTTTTAATTTTATAGTATTTTATTTGATCATTTCTAAGCATTATTCATTAAAGACAAAGATCATTTTCTTTTCCTCCCCCCATCCCCCCGTAGCCGACGCGTGATTCCACTGGGTATCACATGTGTTCTTGATTCGAACCCATTGACATGTTGTTAATATTTGCATTAGAGTGTTCATTTAGAGTCTCTCCTCTGTCATGTCCCCTCAACCGCTGTAGTCAGGCAGTTGCTTTTCCTTGGTGTTTCTACTCCCACAGTTTGTCCTTTGCTTATGGATAGTGTTTTTTCTCCTAGATCCCTGCAGATTGTTCAGGGACATTACACCGCCACTAATGGAGAAGTCCATTATGTTCGATTATAGCACAGTGTGTTTGTCTCTGTGTACAATGTTCTCCTGGTTCTGCTCCTCTCACTCTGCATCACTTCCTGGAGGTTGTTCCAGTCTCCATGGAATTCCTCCACTTTATTATTCCTTTTTGCACAATAATATTCCATCACCAACATATACCAGAATTTGTTCAGCCATTCCCCAATTGATGGGCATCCCCTCGTTTTCCAATTTTTGGCCACCACAAGGAGCGCAGCTATCTTCAGTGGATTTTTATACCTCCCTTTCCATTTGACCAATTCTATTTTTTAGGGAGTTGGGGGTTTTTTTGTGAATTTTTGTGTATTTTTTTTTACTTTTTCTGCTTCCTTTACCTAAGCTGTTCACTTTTTTTTCACAATTCTCTTGCATTAATCTTATTTCTTTTCCCAATTTCTCTCCTACCTCTCTTATTTGATTTTTAAAGTTCTTTTTGAGCTCCACTAAGAGTTCTTTTTTTGGTCTAACACCATTTAATATTTTCCTTTGGGATTTCACATGTATTAATTTTAACACTGTTATCCTCTTTTGGGGTTTGTGTTTTGAGCTTCCCTAGTCTCTACAGAAGCTGTATATGGTCAGATTTTTCCAACCTGTTCTTCAGGTGGAGGGGTCAATGTTCCAGCCTTCTTGTGCCACAGAATGGCTTGGCTGTCTGACAGGGCTGTGCCAGGTGTAATGACACCATATGCCAGGTTGCCTAAAGGCCTGCACCAGAGGTGGAAGCCACATAGACTTGGCTGCCTGAATGGCTGAGGGGTTCCTGGATGGAGCCTACACTGATTTGCATCCCTTTTTAACCCCAGTGAGAAAGATTTTTCCTGCCAACCCTCTACATTGTCTCTTATAGGAAAATTGTTTTACCACATTTTTTTTTGTTGATTCTGCCATTCTAAAATCTGTTTTGAGTTTTTTATAGTTATTTGGAAGTGAATTTGGGAGGGCTTCCTTAATCCACCATCTTAACTCTGGATGTCCTGGTTTCCCCATAAATTTTGTTTTGAAAATTTCATATCACCATCTCAGTCAGCTAGAAACACTCTGCACTTTATTAGAATTTTTAAAACTCCTAAATCTCCCCAAGGGTAGAGAGAAGCCTCCAAGCAGATCTAGAGCAAATTACTTCCCCTAAATGATTACATCATGCAACTGCAGATGGAGTTCCCTATAGGGAAAGGCCATAGGCTAAAACCTTTCAACCTTCCAGAAATACTGAGTTGACCCAATGGAAGAGGTTTATAAGTCTGCTCCAGAACAGCACCTACCATGTGCCCTGGATATCCTCATGATTCCCTCCTACTGGGAAATGTGCTTCACCCTTCAGGTGCTCATTTTGCTCTGATAGGTAAGCTTTTCCTGTATCTTATTTGGCACCACACCAAATCACCCCACCATACCACTAAGTACATGCCCTGTCCCCTTTCTATTGAACCTTTATTTGTTGTTTTCTCCCATTAGAATAAGTATCTTGAAGATAAGGACTATCTTGTTTGTACTTGTATCCCAGAGTTTAATATAATAGCACATGATAAATGCTTAATAAATATTTTTTTACCATTTGTAAAAAAGGAATTCTTTATTCCTTTTTTTATTTAACAGGGGACCTGGAGGTCCTCTTACTATAGAGATGTGTAGGGACTAACCAGCCCACAGTGCCAAGAAGTAGAAACCATAGTGATAGGAAGGAGGAACCATAGAGACAGGAAGTGAGAGAGAAAAAAAGGGGAGTCAGTTGCTGATAGGGCAGTAGCGAGGAAGTTGGCTGCTGGGAGTGTGTTGGGTTGGTAATTGGCATTTAGTTGCTGGAATATAAAGGCAGACCTGAGCTTACTGAGAGGGCTTTTGGGCTTTAGCCTTTAAAGGGCCTTTTTGGCTTTTAGGTTTTGGCTTGTTTGTATTGTTGGGTTTTTGTTTTTTTCTTTTTCTTGAATGTGGCTGGTCTTCATTGACAGACCTAATTGGGGTTGGATTAAACGCTGATTGGGTTGGTTTTGATTGGGCTGGATTGGGTTGGAACTTTGTGGGGTAGTTATTAGTTATAGGCAGTTATAGGTAGATATAGGCAGTTTTAGGTAGTAATTATAGGTAGTTAAAGGATAACTAGTATAGACATTAGAAAATTTTCTTTCTCTATCTTTTTCCTATATTTCTCTCCTTTCCTATATTCATTTTACTATATTCTTTTTACTATCTCTATTTTAGTTAAATTGATAATTTTTAAAAGTTGCCGGAAATTTTCTTTTCTCCGGCTTAAAGGGATAATATTTACAATTCTACTATATTCTCATTAAAACTTAAATTAT
Source organism: Monodelphis domestica (assembly GCF_027887165.1). Taxonomy (NCBI): domain Eukaryota; kingdom Metazoa; phylum Chordata; class Mammalia; order Didelphimorphia; family Didelphidae; genus Monodelphis; species Monodelphis domestica. The sequence goes on along the minus strand of NC_077233.1, from coordinate 280,010,769 downwards.
TAAAAGCTGCTTTCTTATTTTGTCAAAACTCCTGATTTAACCCTTACACATTCATCCATCTATCCATTCATACAGGTAGAAAATTCTTTCTAGGATTAATTTTTTTTAATTTCCCAAGCTTTTCTCTGCACTGAGAATTTAAAATATTTTCAATTTATGTTTTCTTTGTTTCTTTTAAGCAGAATGAATTGAAATAATATTGCTCATGAATTTATTATTACAAAAGTTTTCATTTTGTTCTAATTATTTTCCCTTCTCATGATTTTCATTTTAATATTGTCATTTTTTTCTTATATCTTGCATTAAAATTTGACTAATACTGGCTAATTCTGAGAATTATAGCATAGTGAATTTTCTTTTAATTTCATTTTCACATTTTACTAATTCCTTTTTCAATTTTCAACTTTGAGAAGTAATGAATAATATTTGATCTTCTTCTTTACCCCCCAACCACCATTGGAATATTTTTGTCTTTTTTTATGTGGTCTCTTTTTATTTCCTCCTAAAATTTTTTAAAATTATACTCTTTCAAATTTCATCTGAGTTAACTCCCTTAAACTGACACTGATGTACTACTTGATCATTTATGAATATTAATGCTTGCCTTTGATTATGCTAATGAGAATACCAGTTGTTTTATGATTGCCTTATTTTAGCTGTTTGCATACATGCTTGATACATGATAATTCACTGGTAATTGCTAGCTATTATTGCTTCTAATTGGCATTGCTATCATTTTCTAATTTGTTTGGCCAGTTGGCATATTGCTCTTTGATAGTCTGATGAATAGAGATATTATGGACAGTAAGATACTTGGGTGGTATTTAGAAATTATTGTCACATTTGGGGTATGGACTAACTCTTGAATTAGACCAAATGTATGAGGAGGAGGAGGATGTTTTAAAACATCTGAAGGACAAAGTAAAGGAGTTGAGAGACTATAAAATGGCTGCTATTCAAAACGAGTGAGCACGACCCAAGAAGACTCTTAATTTACTACCAAAGTATTCAGAGTGTTTGAGAATACGAGACAAAGACAAGAAACAGAACAGTACTTGGGTAATGGTTCATATCCCATCAAAAGGGTGGGAGAAATTATGCAATAAATGTGTGCCATTGTTCCCCAAAAGTCTGAGATATTAATGAATGAAAATATAAAAAGTAATCCAAGTTTGGAACTACATTTGATTCGCCATCTCCACAAAGTGAGCGTCTTTGGCAGTGGGAACAAGATATTCATATGTAAGTAATGTTGATTCTAATTGTTCACAACCAGAGCTGTTGCTTCTAATTAAGTCTAGACATCCCTGAGGAAATGGCTTCCCTCCATCAGATAGCAGCACCAAGAGATGGCCCAAAGCGAACTATACTGAATCAATGGGAAGCAGATGACCAGTACTTCATAGACAGGGTTGAAAGAGTCGGGCCAGTTCTGCTGGGGCAAATGGAGAAACTTCACTTTTGTGTGAGAAGGGGAAGAGGTCACTGCAAAACCTCACAAGGGAAGGATCAAAGGAGAAGGTCCACTGGATCAAGTAATAGATCTTCAGCTGCTGGCCGGCACAGCACTAGATATGTTATGACAAAAATACCCCAAGCCAGAATTGGGAACTTTCTCAGGAGAGGACTCAAGTTCTCTGAGGGAATGGCTATGAAACTGTGGATTACATGGTCAGTGGCACTAGTAGTGGTAGTCTCTCGGTGACCGAGAATGACGATTGTCTTGTGCGTTTTCATCTTTGGTGTACCCTCATATGGCTTTGAAGTCCAAAGACTGAGGCGCAAAGTTTGTGGCACATGGGGCAGGGAACTGGAAAACTTATATAGAGGCAGGATGAGGCCTTCATGGAAAAGCTTCGGAGGAGCCGAATGTCTAATTAATTAGAGAGGACATGGCGAATTTTTTAATAAAAAAATGGTATTTGGGGGCAAAACGCTGAAGCAAGCAAAGTCTGTATTTGCAACATCGACACTTCAGCATTGAGGGTTGAAGTCACATGACTTCACAGGGTGGACAAATTACAAAGACTGGTAGAACGAGGGTCAGTAAGCCCAACGTGAAACTGAAAATTGATTTCTTAATTTTATTTTGTTCAGACGGAATCAAGTTAGCAAACATTTAATATTCTCCTTCACTGTATGAACCTCAGTTCCTTGCTCTGACAAGTTCACTTGGGTAACTCAGGTCACTTGGGTCATGATTATATGATTCTACTCTTGTGATTTATAACTCCACCCTTACATTATGACTTCTATTTAACCCATCACTCACCTTCCAGAGAGACTAAAACTTAACATAAAAGCCAATCTCCTCAATCTAAAACATTGCTTTTTTTGTTATGCAGTCATATTTGGCTCTCCCTGCCGAAGCCCCTGGAATGGTTTGCCATTCCTTTCTCCCACTCATTTTGGTGACTTGGTAGGGTCACACAGGTAGTAAGTGTCTAAGGCCAGATTTGAAACTCAGGTCTTCCTGACTCCAGACCCAAGCCTCTATCCACTGTGCCACCTAGCTACCCTGTTGTATTAAAGGTCAAGCTCATGAATCAAGAACTGTTTAAAACTATAATAGCAACTTCCATCCCTACAAACTAATCTCATCATTGAGGGCTATTCCTATAATCTAAGAACTGATCTCATCTCCCAGTGATTTAACAGGGAGGACAGTTCTCCCACTTCCTTGCTGAAATATCTAGCCAATTAGATTATTATTATGATTGCTCAAGATTTTGCTCTGTCATTTTCCTAATCACTATAAAAAAATCTTATCCCTAACTCGGGTCTTTGATCAAGGAGAAAGGAGACTAATCCCATTTATTGGTAGCTGCTAGCCTTACTAATAAATTGATTATGCTTGGAACTTTGTCCCTCAGAATTTCTACTGAGACACTAGAAAGGACAAGGTCAAGTTGGAATCAGTGCATCAGGGTTCAAAATAAAACAAATGAGTCAGGCTAGAATTCCAGAGTAGAAACCTCAAAGGGGTGCTCTACCTTATTTCAAAGAGCGATGAAATTCTACATGTGGGCTTAAAAATAGGCCAAATGATATCCAGAAAGATTCTCACTACAAAGCCCCATTCAAAACTATTTGAGGAACAGTCACCAAAAGACAGGTTTAAGATATAATACAAAACAATCATGTCAGGGTTGCAGGAGCCTACAAGAAAGCCTTCAAAGGAGAGTTGAAAAAACCTTCCTGGAAAAAGCACTGAAATTAGGGAATTGAGACCACGACAAATTCTCATTTCACATTTTTCCAGATTACAAATTGAAGAAAATTAGAGACAATAATAGTTTGTCTTTGGTCTTGTTCTATTGAACCCTGGCTCTGAAATAGATCCAAAGAAATTTGACTTTGGGGGATTCTCCACTAAGGAGGATGGAAGTGATATAGGTTGGCAGTGGTAAATGGTGCTTTAAAATCTTAGAAATGCTTTGCAATCCTTTTTCTTTAATAGTGCTTTTAGATCTTATGCTTTTTACTAGTTAGCAGATATTAGAAACTCTGTGCTTTCCCAGCTGAAAAGCGTTTGCAAAGTCATGCCTGAAAAAAGATTGACTCAAGCTCCAGAGCTTGAATTATGACTTCATTCCCTTTAATAAAAGTTATCAAGGCTGAGAAAAGACACCAAAGCACCCAAAACAACCTTGAAAATCAAACCAACAGGGCATAGGAGGGAACATCATCCAGGAGCACTAGGGTTCTTTGCACTCCTTCCCTGCCCCTTCCCCTGGAACCCTCTCCTGGATTGCCCAAGGGAGCAATAATTTGAGAGGGTGGAGAATTCCCAGAATGGGAGGAATGAATCTCCCAGACCCTCAGTAAAATAAAAAAACAATCTGAATCCCTGGAGCTGGCCTACAGTTCCATCCTGGCTTTTCCCACTGCTATCTCTTTTCCATCACCCCGGCTATACTATCCGTAATCTCTTTAAATAAATACTTTCATGCTTTAAAATGAAGAAGTCTGAGCTAAAATTCTTTAGGTGAGAACCAGCATCCATTCTCTCGCCACAAAGCTAATCCCACAACAGATGCTGAGCCTGGACAGGCATGTTCTTACTACAGAAGTGGGATGTGGGATGCACCTAAGGACCAACTCCCAAAGTCTAGTTCTCAGACTCCTGACCATTCCATCTAGAAGCTGTGGGGAGAGGATTGTCCCCAGGCTGTATCCAAGCCACTGCTGGACAAAGGGACAAGCCAGTACCTAGGAAGGCCACACCTGACCCAACAACCTAGCAGCATGGGACCAACCTAAAGACGGATGCAGCCCAGAACTGAGCTACAGGAAGACAAGCCTATCTGCCCTCCATAGCTTCCTCTAAATCTCAGTGAAAATCCCACCTTCTTGGGGCGGCTAGGTTCTGTGTATAGAAAGCCTAGCCTGGAGATTGAAGGAGCTGGGTTCAAACCTTGCCTCAGATACTTCCTAACTGTGTGATCCTGGGCAAGTCTCTTAACCCCAATTGCCTAGCCCTAACCCTTGGAACTGATACTCAGCAATGATTCTAAGAAAAAAAGGTAAGGATTTAAAAAAAAGGAAAATGAAATAAAATCCCATCTTCTACAGGAAGTCTTCCTCAGCTCCTCTTAATTCCAGTGCCCATCCCGTGTGGACCTTGTTTTATATATATATATATATAAATTTTTATATTTTTTATTTATGTATACATACATATTTTATTTTATATATTTTATTCATGTATGAGTACATAAATAAAATATATAAAAATATATTTATATATTTTATAGATAGATATTTGTTTACATTAGATTGTAAGTTCCTTGAAGACTGGAACTGTCTTTTGCCTCATTTGTATCCGTAGTGCAGAGCACAGTGCCTGGCACATAGTAAGTGCTTAATAACTGTTTCACTGTTTATTGATTGATTGACCAGACAATTACTGCAGATGAAATCTAGTTTTAGCCGCCTCACCCAGGATCAAGGAGGGCCTACACATAGCCTGAATAAGGGAAGCAGAATAAGGGCAAACCCTTTTAATTGATTATTAATTTATGAAATTATGAAATAGGGGCATGAACTCTATTCTTTGGGCACTCGTTAGGAAAGATCATGTTTGGCAATGGGAAAGAGGGCAGCAATCCCACTTTAATAAGGCCCAGAGACAAATGGTGAGAAGTGAGACAGAAGCAGATAATGACTTCCCTAAGAGCAAACATGGTGACATTAAAAAATTAGGTCCCATTCTCCCTCACTCACCTCAGCATGCGGTATGGGACAGCCTTACAGGTACAGGTTGGGTCCAGAGAATGAGATGGTGAAAGATGGCAGGCAACATCGGAAAGAGGGTGGAAAGGGGAAAAGGTAGACAGATTTGGGAGCACTTAGCAGCAGGGACCCAATTCGATCCATGGACCAAACAGAAAAAGGTTCAGAGGACGGGAATTTGAGTCTCATTTTTACAGGTTTCTGAGGGAAAGTAGACCAACTCCTATCTGTGCCACCCTTGGAGTTAGCTCATTAGCGTAAAAGGATCATTTCAAAGTTTATAGGTAAAATTTCAAAGTCATTATCCCAAATTTATCAGCACCTTTATTTTTTTTTAAACCCTCACCTTCTGTCTTGGAATCAATACTGGGTATTGGCTCCAAGGCAGAAGAGTGGTAAGGGCTAGGCAATGGGGGTAAAGTGACTTGCCCAGGGTCACACACCTAGGAAGTGTCTGATGTCGGATTTGAACCCAGAACCTCCCCTCTCTCATCCTGGCTTTCAATTCACCTAGCTGCCCCAACCACTTGATTCTCTTAAGAGATGAGGTAATGAAGTTAGCAGGCTCTTAGGCAACCATTTTACACTGCTACCTGGCAGAATATGTTGACATTTTCCTGGTCTTTAGCATCCTACTGAGACCCACCTCTTCCTGTGATGTCAGAGGTGATTTCCGTGTGCCTGTTGTCCAATCAGAGATGTCCTGGGAAGGGAAGGAGTGATGAGATCAGAAAAGATATATATCACTTTGCAGTGTTGGCAAACAGCTCTCCTGCCTGGCTGCTGATTTTGCTCATGTTTAAGTTTCTGCTCTCTCTCTAGCCCAGCCTGACTGCCTGTCTCTAGTTCTGTGGTGTTAATTTGGACTGTGAGGGAATCCACTGATTAGATTTTCTTGCGTGGTAGATTAATAAATTAATATTTTAAAACTAAAAATACAGCCTCCAGAAAATTTTATTCTTTACATTATATATATACATATATACAATTATATGTTATAGTTATATATTGGATCTGAAGTAGAATGTGGCAGTAGGGAAAGAAAGAGAAGAGAGGTAAAAATACTAATTATATACTTTATATATAAACATATAACATTATGTAAATATAATTGTTATTGTAGATATTGTATATAACTATAGTTAGTTACAAGAACTTTACAAGAATATTTTGAAGACATTTTAAAAATAAATATTAAATATAGTGTTAAAGGAAACAAAAGTTAGGTTTGGAAGGATCGTTAGAGCAGTTTCTGCTTTCACTGCTACTAAGCCACCATCTTGCTCTGCCCTCAGGAAACAAAAGTTAGGAGAAAATAATGGCAAAGAGAATTAATAATTTGGAAAAAAAATAGTGGTAAGGTTTTTTTAAAAGATAATTTTATTTTCCCAATTATATATAATAATAATCTTCAGAATACTTTCCCCAACATCATAGGATCTAAATTGTCTCCTTCCCTCCCTTCTCGGAGATGGTAAGCAATTTGATCTGGGTTATACATGTTTTATCATGTAAAACATACTTCCATATTGGTTATTGTTGTAAGAGAATGATCATATCAAACCAAAACCCCAAAATAAAAATATAAATTAAATAATGTGAAACATCATATGCTTTCATCTGCCTCTGACTCCAACAGTTCTTTCTGTAGAGGTAGATAGCATTCTTTGTCATAAGTGCTTTCAGGATTGTCCTGGATGGCTCTGAGTATTGCTGAGAGTAGCCAAGGCTTTCACAGCTGATAACTGTACAATATTGCTGTTACTGTGTCTGATGTTCTCTTGGTCCTCCTTATTTTGTTTTGTATCCGTTCATGTACGTCTTTCCATCATCCTGCTCATTGCTTCTTGTAGCACAAGTATTCCATCACAACCACATGCCATAATTTGTTCAGTCATTCCCCAATTGATGGACATCTTCTCAGTTTCCAATTCTTTGCCTCCACAAAAAGAGCGACTATAAATATTTTTTTACAAATGCTTCCCCCTTTTTCATTATCGCTTTGGGGTACCAACCTAGAAGTGATATTACAGGATCAAAGGACATGCATGGCTTGATAGCCCTTTGGGCATAGCTTCAGATTGCCCTACGGAATGGTTGGATTAGTTTACAATGACTATCTCTTAGTGTCCCAATGTTGCCACATCTCCTCCAACATTTATCACTTTCTTTTAGTGTCATATTGGCCAATCTAATAGGTATGAGGAGGTGGTCCCTCAGAGTTGTTTTAATTTGCATTTCTCTAATCAAGTGTGATTTAGAATATTTTTTTCATATGATTATTGAGAGCTTTGATTTCTTCATCTGAAAACTGCTTGTTCATATCCTTTGACCATTTATCATTTGGGGAATAACTTGCATTCTTCTAAATTTGACTTAGTTCTTTATGTAATTGAGAAATTAGACATTTATCTGAGAAATTTGCTATAAAATGTTTTTCTTAGTTTGTTGTTTCCTTTCTAATCTTGGTTACATTGGTTTTATTTATTTATTATTGGTTTATAAAATCAATTTAATATAATAAAATTTATTCATTTTACATCTTGTAATGTTGTCTATCTCTTATTTGGCATAAATTCTTCCCTTCTCCACAGATCTGCTATTTAAACTATTGTATATTCCCATAATTGATTTATGGTATGGTATGATGTCCTTTATGCCTAAATCAATAGTGGAAAATCTTACCCAAGAATCAAAATCCCTAAAAATTGGAATGGGCCAAGAAAACAATGACTCTATTAAATAATAATAAATACTTTTTAAAAATCAAAATATTTTAAAAGATAGTAGAAAATACAAAATTTATTATTTTACATTTACTATTTTTAAAACAAGTCTAGAAAACAAATAAAAGGAAAATTATATGAGAACATTAAACTTACCTGGAAATCATGACCAGAAAGAGCACTTACTCAAGAAATCATATATGAAAACAGCCTAGATATCTTGGAACAAGAGGGCAGAGGAGAAATGGAAAGAATCTACTAGTAACTTTCTGAAAGAAACCCCAAAATGAAAATGTCTTAGCCAGACCTAACAATTTAGAATGTAACTAGGAAATTTTCCTGATAATGTTCTGATATCCAAGAACTGATTCAAAATTTGTAAGAATTAGATCTGTTCTTCAATGATCAAAAGCTATGAACACAAAGTTTTCAATGGAAGAAGTCCAAGCTGTAAACAACGGTATGAAAAATTGTCCTAACTCACTAATCATTAAGGGAATGCAGATTAAAGCAACTCTGTAATTCTACCTCATACCCATCAGAGAAGCAAGGAGGGCAAAAATGGAAAATGACAGTCACTGAAGGAACTGAAGAAAACAAGCACACTAATGTGCTGTTGTTGGAACTGTGAAATGACACCACCATTGTGGAAATCAACCTAGAACTCCACTTTAAAAAGTACATGCTCTTTGACCCAGAGAGACTGTTGTGAAACAGAAAACGCACAGACTCCATATAGACAAGTTAGGTAAATAAAGTCAAAAAGCCAAATTTCTCCAAGCCAAGGTAGAAAGTTAGATTTTATTAGAAGAGGGTCAAGTCCTCCAATAAAAAAGTTCTCTTGCATGTATTACCTTGTTGAACCCCAGCAAGAGACAGTGTCCAGAGGCCAAGATCTGATTTATATAACAAAATGAATATTTCCATACAATGTTGAAGACATAACAGCATATAGACCTTATTTAGAAGTTACCCAATTACAAAGCTGATTGGTTAGTTCATTTTGGAAAGCCCTTATTAGTCTAAAGGTCAAGTCAAATGACCATTACCTCTCTCTCATCTGATGTGGGGGGAAGGATGGCTATTTTCAAACAGGGAAGGGTCCGTGATATTTGCTCCATGTTGGGACATGAGATTTAGATAGTCAGCATCTCATGATAAAGGGAAGTACACACTTAGGGAGGGGTTAGACAACCCTTTGGGAACAGTTTTTATGCTTTAGTTAAAAATCCTTATAAAAATCATTAATTCCCTCAGACACTTCCCAGCTGTGTGACCCTGGGCAAGTCACTTGACCCCCATTGCCTAGCCCTTACCACTCTTCTGCCTTGGAACCAATACACAGTATTGATTCCAAGATGGAAGGTAAGGGTTTTACAAAAATAAAAAAAAAATTTTAATCATTCTATTGATGTTATTAAGATTATAATGGGATTTAGACTTATCACTTTAGAATCACAATATTTTGTGAATACAAAGATTATCTTAAACCTATCACTATCACTTAAATCTAATTAAGTATAAGGGGGTTGGGATCTTTTTTTCTGACATACTACTACTAGGCCTACACCCCCAAAAGATTAAAGAATTAGAGAAAAGACCTCTGTATAGAAAAAACATTTATAAGCTTTCTTTCCACTGGCAAAAAAAAAAAAGAAAAAAGAAAAGAAAGTAAAGTGGTATCTGGCCATTAGATATGTCTAAATAAATTATGGCATATGAATGCAACCAAATATTATTGTGTTCTAAGAAATGAAAAAGAAGTGAAAGGAAGGAAAATCTTTTAAAATTTTAATCTTTTAAAAATTCAATTAAATTTAGGGGGGAAAATACTGAATTTCAGAGAGACTCAAGAAAACTTGTATACTCTGATACAAGGTGAAGTAAGAAGGTCCAGGAGAACCATTTATAGAACAACATTATAAAGAAAAAGAACTTTGAAAGGTTTGAGAACTCTCATTGAAAGGTCCCACAAACCCTGCCAAATAGCTGTAAACAATTGAAAGGACACGGAAACAATAACTAGTTGATTAATATGGGGCCACCTTTCAGGTAAGACATATGGGTTGCTTAGATTCAGAATTATGAGAAAACTTGTCACATTACTCTTTAGACATAACCTGGGTCCTTGGCTGAGGGTCTCTGGACAACAAGTACAGGTGGTTGGTTCAGTTTCCCAGTCACACAGGACAAGGTTCAAACAATGCTCATTTTCCACACTTATTGCCCTCCTTTGGAGTCTTCCAAAGTGACTACAGGGGGTTACTATCCATTAGCATCTCATTTACATTGTGGTTTTCACCCCCACTGCCCAACTAGGCAAACAGGGTGAATCTTGAATAAAGCATGCAGATCAAAGTGGACCATGGATAAAGTGGCATTAATTTCTTGGAAACACAGAGCAACGACTGCCCAAACCAATGACCCCTTCCTTAGGAACAAAGCAAGATAAAAGCATTCCTGAGAAGCACTCAGAGCTTTTCCACCCCTGGCCCTTTCCATTGCTGTGGCTCCATCACCACAGTCACTCTATCACTAGAACCATTCCACCTCCTTCCTCCCTCTCTCAATAAAGCTTGCAATTAAGCTTTCGCCATGGAGAATGCCTAAGTCATTAATTTTTTGGATAAGACCCCAATCTCACACCCCCCAACATCAAAATGATTAACAATGATTCCGAAGGACTGACTGTGAATCATGTTACCCATTACTTGATGGAGAAGTAATAGACAAAAAATATAAGACACAAACTTTGGATGGCCAGTGCAGGCATGTGTTTTACTTGATTTTCTATATTTCGAGGGCTTTGTTTTTTCTTTTTCTTTTTTAACTTGCAGGGGAAAGGCAGATATGTTAAGGAGAGAGAGAAAGAGAGAGAACAAAAGAAAAAGAAATTAGAAAGGATCATAGAGGCATCTTTTTTTTTTAATGCACAGAAGAGAACAGAAAGGACAAAACAAATCATAGGCAGAACAATTTTGAAAACTACAGGATGAATTTATTTTATGACTAAAAAGAAAAGCATACAATAGAGATGAGTTTCATTTAAAATGCTCTTTTTCTGTTCTACTGTGCATATGGAAATGCCTATTTTACTTAGTGTTTATTAAGTTTAGAATTTTAAAAATTTTAATTGAAAAAAAGAAGCTGTTGATGAATACTATGTGTTGCCCATAGTTTGGAGTACTTGAAAAGAATAAAAAGTAATGCATGCATGCTAGCTACAAAACTGAACAATAACAACAAAAGGTGGCCCTATCTATCTATATTGTGCCAAGAGTTCAAGGTGTCCTGGATTGAGGATTAGGGAGCCAATAGTTTTCTTTACTGGATTTACACAGTGACTATTGGGAGGTTTTTCTGGCAGAGGAAGATAAAGAAAAGACTGCTTTCATATCTCCAGTTGATTTTACCAGTTTGAACATATGTTCCAAGACATCTGGGAGCACCTACCCCCTTCCAAAGACTCACAAAGAAAGGATCTGGAGACACGAACTCCCTAGAAGTGTTTATGTACCCTGATAATTGTCTTTGGGAAGGCTCAGCAAACTATGTATGGCCAATCTGGCCTGCTGGCTATTTTTATGCAGCCTATGAGATAAATGTGAAAGCCATTCTTAGCTCCAAAACTATATAAAAACAGACAGACTAGATTTGGCCTGCAGGTCTAAGTTTGCCAACTCCTGACATAGATGAACGAGAAGAAAATCTGGGGAAAGATTGGATTGGCTAGAGGAAAAGGGTCTATAATTTTTCACGTACAAGTGCTATTTTGGTAGAGCTCCTGTCAAGTATGTGGGTCACACTATACTACTACAAGGCACGAACACTGTTTCATACTCCTGCCTTGGTCACGTCCAAAGAACCTTTGAAATCTAAGGACTTTATTGGTTTTGGCAAGACATAAAAAATGTATTCAAAAGCTCTGCTGCGGCTGCTAAACCATGAAATGACCTTATTTGAGCATATATTATTGAAGAGGCCCAGAAGAAGGAAGGCAGAAAACACAACGTTATCTTAAAAGCAACAAAGCCGTTTGGAGAATAATGGATGGACTGAGGTGAATACGCGTTCAAAGGCCTGGCCAGCTGCCTCGCATGCACACCAGTGCTAGCTTCTTCTGCCCTATGACCCCAGCAAGCCTTTGGTTCTGAGTACAAATGCCGGTTTGGAGGCCTTGGGAGAGAGGCCACATGAAGGCAGCTCCCGAGCCAGCAGAGACCGGACAGTGAGAACGGTTGTGCCGCCTGCCTCTGGAGGGGCTGATCCTGAGAAACGCAAAGCAATGCTTTCAGAGCAGTTACGAGCGGGGATCGACAACAGGTCGCTGTCAAGAGACACATCCATCCCAACCAGCGCTCAGCGACATGCTATTCCGCTCTAGTCAACTATCTATTGAGCACTGACTACCACGTGGGACACACTTGGCATTTCCGAGTCTTTGCCCTTCCCAGAAGGCCTTCTGACGCTGATGCCAGAGGGACACCTTCAGAAGCAGAGAGCGTCCTTTGGGACACCCACGGGCGCCGACTACAGGTGGTGCAGCGAAGTCTGGACTTCTACAAGCCAGCAGAATGGATGAAAAATACTTGACCACAAACATTTTTGGCCCCAGTGGGTGATTCCCGGCAAAAAGATCTGATGGCTGATGGGCTGCCCGAATCTATAAAACAAGGAATAAGACAGTGATGGAAAAGGGCTCAAATTCCACTTCTCATGAAGGCACTTTGCTTCGGACCCAGTCGTCGACACTGGAGCGAGGCAGTGGACGATGGCACTAGGCTAGCGCTCATACAATGCATGGGATGAGGGAGCAGTTGATGCTACCCAATGGCTGATTTCTCTAACGTTTTACATGACGACCACTTTGAACACATATGGGCTAGGAAAGGCCTTTAGACCAAGTAAGAAATGAGTTTTTGCCGGCCCAAGATGGCTCTGGGTATATTAAGAGGCGTAAGTTGTGTGTAGAAAAGTGTACTATTGGTTTGTAGGGTTTGTCTTGAGAAATATAAATTCTAGCAAACCTTCAGGACTTTTTAGTCCCGGTTTCCCATCTCCAGAAGGAGACAGCAAAAATACAAACAATATATTGGGGAAAACTGGCCATTTCACTAAGTATTGTGATGGGTGAAAGATGACATGACTAAGGAAGCAAAAGTATGAGCTTCCAAGCACTATTGATTCATTCAGCAAGGCAGGCTGATTGTATACAAACTGAGATCAGGCTTCCTCAGCTTGGCACTGAACCCTGGAATACAGGGGAGACAGAGTTTTATGCATTAAAAACAATTACTCAAATGAGACCAATTAAAAGAAAACATTTAACCAAGATACAAAATTAGGTAATTTGATCTCTAATTGGAGGAAAAATCAGAAACTTTCCAAGTTGGGAGAGTGAAAGCAAACAGGCGCAATGCCCGGACATCAGAAAAAGCAGTGTCCTGTTCCCCCAAGTGACTGTATTGCTTTGATTGCAAAGGAATATGGAAACAACAACTGACTGGCCAACACAGGGCCAGTTTTCAGATAAGACACGCGGGCTACCTGAGACATATAATTGTGAGGAAACGTTCTGCAGCAATCTTCAGGTCTGACAGGCTTTCTAGCAAGCATAATTAGGTCCTTAGTTAAGAATGTCTAGGCAGCAGGTAGAAACGGGTCAGTTTCCCAGACATGCTAGGTAGAAAGAGAACTAAACGAGATACAGAACTGAGTTACCAAATGGAGACTGATTCAACTCAGTTCCCACAGTCTGTACAGGTAGATGCAACCAAGAACCAGAAAATTTCCAGTTACTAAAATATAGAATGTAACAAGCTTGAGTGATCCAGGGAACAGGATTTAGGTTCAAAGCCCACCACTGGCCAATGGATTCCTTTTGAGGGGCAGTAGTGGTACAAACCCATGATCCTGTAAATGTACTTCTCAGTGAATTCTAATCAAGGTAGAGACTTGGAAAGGTCATTGCTCAAAGAGCTGTTAGCTTTGGCTGGCATCAAAAGTCTAGAACACATTTTTATCATTTTTTTTAAAAAATAAAAACCCTCACCTTCCATCTTGGAGTCAATACTATGTATTGGCTCCAAGGCAGAAGAGTGGTGAGGGCTAGGCAATGGGGGTCAAGTGACTTGCCCAGGGTCACCCAGCTGGGAAGTGTCTGAGGCCAGATTTGAACCTAGGACCTCCCATCTCTAGGCCTGGCTCTCCATCCACTGAGCTACCCAGCTGCCCTCCAAACTTTATCATTTTCAAAGGGAACCACAACCCTAAATGTTTAAACTGTACTCTGATGAATGTGTGAAGGTCACATTGATACCATAACAAAATCTCAGTGGAGAAAGTATATGGCTTATCTTGAAAATGCAAACAATTCCACCAGGAATAAAGTCATCAACTTTACACCCTACTTGCTGATGTCTGAGTGTGAACTATGCCTACATACCGATTTGTATTTCGGAGTGTCTGAGGATAGAAAGAATAAAGACTAACATATCTCTCTGCTGACTAAAAATGGTAATATTTACTATTTATATTTACTATAGGCATCTAGGTGGCTCAAGGGGCATTGTCTCATCTCCCTTAATTCAAATCTGGTCTCAGACATTTATTAGCTATGTAACCTTGGGCAGTCTTTTAACCCTGATTGCCTCAGTTTCCTCATCTGTAAAATGAGCTAGAGAAGTAAATCAAAAAGCATTCCAGTACCTTTGCCAAGAAAACCTCAAATGGGGTAATGAAGTGACATTACTGACAGAACTGAAAAACAACCGAACACCACATCCATGTAGAATGTCTTGAATGTACCTTCATATATATATATATTCATATAGATTGTGTTCATTGACATATATGTATATATAGATACAAAAATGTTAATGACCACATATTTAAGTATGTTTCTGTTTTATTACCATTTTTGTTATGTTTCTCTACTTTATATTGGTACTATGACTACTGTAGCAACATCTGTGCTAATTTTGCTTAGTTTTCTGTTCATATAGTTTTACTCTTTTGCTAATTTTGTTTCATAGGCCTGCTGTAGTTATTATTGCTATTAATACTTAACTTTATTTTATGGATACGCATATACTAAAAATCCTACTTAAACCTATAGTCACAAACACCTATCAAGTGAAGCTTTGCATTATAGACAGAGGTCTGGTGCACATATTGTGGTGGTGCCTTGGTATTCGGAGACCATTACCTGGGACATTAGATTAATTATTCTGTTACATACTGATAAGTATTTGATGCCATGCCTTATATTTCCAGATGCCAACTACTTCTCAGTTATACTTCCTGCCACTCCCCCATCCCAACCTATGGCAAAGCTTGGGTCTCTGGCACAGGGGCAGCTGAACAGAGATGGTAGAGAATCTGACCAAAAAAAGACTGCAAAAGGGATAGCACTAGGAAATCCAGCATCCAGAACTACCAGAAATTTCATTCACTGGAGGCAAGTTAGTTGGCAGTGACCAGACCAGGTGAGTCCAAACTTGGTGAATGCTCTCTGGTTAAGAAATCCAAGCTAAGGTAGAGTGTTCTCTCTTCCCCAAACTTCTAATTCTCCTCTTCCCCTTCCATCTCATTAGACACAATTGGATAAAAAATACTACAAGTTTTCAAAGATTCCCATTTCCTCTCTACCCCTCCACCTCTCTCCCCTCACCATGGTAGTCTATCAGCCTTTTATAAATAAGTTTGTTCCCATTGCCCGTTGGCTGGTCCTTACTTTGGCTCTGAGTGTTCATGGTGGAGTGCATATCTTTTAAGAAATATTTTTCAGAGAGTTACAAAATGCAAAATAAATAATCTGGACTACATCAAATTAAAAAGTTTTTGTACAAACAAAACCAATGTAACTAAAATCAGAAGGGAAGCAACAAATTGGGAAAAAATCTTCATAAAAACCTCTGACAAAGGTTTAATTCCTTAAATATACAAAGAGCTACATCAATTGTACAAAAAATCAAGCCATTCTCCAATTGATAAATGGACAAGGGACATGAACAGGCAGTTCTCAGCCAAAGAAATAAAAACTATTAATAAGCACATGAAAAAGTGCTCTACATCTCTTATAATCAGAGAGATGCAAATCAAAACAACTCTGAGGTATCACCTCACACCTAGCAGATTGGCTAACATGACAGCAATGGAAAGTAATGAATGCTGGAGGGGATGTGGCAAAGTAGGGACATTAATTCATTGCTGGTGGAGGTGTGAACTGATCCAGCCATTCTGGAGGGCAATTTGGAACTATGCCCAAAGGGTGATAAAAGACTGTCTGCCCTTTGATCCAGCCAAAGCACTGCTGGGTTTGTACCCCAAAGAGATCATAAGGAAAAAGACTTGTACAAGAATATTCATAGCTGCGCTCTTTGTGATGGCCAAAAATTGGAAAACGAGGGGATGCCCATCAATTGGGGAATGGCTGAACAAATTGTGGTATATGTTGGTGATGGAATACTATTGTGCTCAAAGGAATAATAAAGTGGAGGAATTCCATGGAGACTGGAACAACCTCCAGGAAGTGATGCAGAGTGAGAGGAGCAGAACCAGGAGAACATTGTACACAGAGACTGATATATTGTGGCACAATCGAAGGTAATGGACTTCCCCATTAGTGACAATACAATGTCCCTGAACAATCTGCAGGGATCTAAAAAATACTATCCACAAGCAGAGGATATACTGTGGGAGTAAAAACAACGAGGAAAAGCAACTGCCTGACTACAGGGGTGGAGGTGATAGGACTGAGGAGAGACTCTAAATGAACACTCTAATGCAAATATCAACAACATGGAAATGGGTTACTGGGTTAAAAACAGGAACACATGATAACCAGTGGAATCGTGCCTCTATGGGAGAGGGAAGGGTGAGGGGGGGAGGAAAAGAAAATGATCTTTGTTTCCAGTGAATAATGTTTGGAAATGACCAAATAAAACAATGTTAAAAAAAAATATTTTGCAGAATACATAATTAAAGCCCCTTTACTTCTGACTTGGTGGTCAAGGTACCACCCCCCCCCCCCTTGCAGGACCCAGCTAATTTTATTGCAATTGTTAAAAACTCCTTCAAGAGTTTTTAGAGTATAGTATAGTATACTATAAGAATAGTATAGGAGGGCTCCACGTAGATGTGAGGCAAATTATTTCCCCTATCATTAAAAAGCCTAAATTTTCAGTTAGCTTCAAAATCTCCGGTGGAACACATTACGAACATCTATTCCGAGGGCTAAACCTTCCTTGAGTCCAGAAGAGGAGGGTTAAGGAAAGGAAGATAAGGGACTAAATAAAATCCTTCCTCTAAGTCTCAGGAGGTCTGTGACAATTTCGATTTTCCTCTCCCACCCCCTATCTCATGCTCCACAGCGACAGCTACTGTTAAATCTGGAATGAACCGGACTGGACATGAGGTAGAAGGTGATAAAGGTACAGGAAACAGGGAATAGAGTAAAGGTGGGGTGAACGAAGCATTCGATTTACAGGTCTTGGGTTTGAATCACAGCTCTGACTAGTTGAAGCTGTTCATTTCCTGATGTTTCCCAACTGTAAAATGAGGCTAACAATACTTGCACTACCCACTTTACGGGGTTGTTGCAGGGAAAGGACCCTTTGTAAAGCTATAGCTAGTTTCCGATATTGGTGCAAATAATGACTCCTCTGAAGGGTTTTGTTGGAAAAGAATGGATGATAGAGAAAGCCGGGAGAGGAAGAGAGAGGGAGAAGATGTAGGCATTAAATGGCTGCATTATTCAACTTAATACTGCGTATTTCCATTAGGTTGAAACCAGTGATCATATTTTACACAATTATAACTTCGAAAAATGACCATTCGAATACATGAAACCACTTCAGGGAGTTCCTCATTTGCAATGACAGAACTAGCTGTATTATTGTGAAAGCCCCCCCTCCCCCTCTGCCTCGGGAACCAAGAATCTTTCAAAAGGCAGAGAATGCAGAGAGAAGGGATTAAGGACCCCGTCGTAAGGAAGAAGAGCCTGAGGCTTGTGGACATGTATTAACTCCTATAAGGCCCAGATTCCGAGAAAGACAGTGTAGAGGGTGAGATGGGGGGTTAGAACCTAGGGTTGTGACATCAGCCCCAGATTAAACTACTCTCCGCCCTGGCCCCGGCGGAATCCTGGGGATCCGGACAGGTTGTGGAGCCCTTCCCCTTTGGTCTGACCCCGAAAGGCCTCCCTGGGTTCTCAGCTCAGGACATCTCACCTTCCTGAGCTCAGACCTCCATCTGGTTTCAGCCGCAAAGAAGTTTGCCCGGTTGCTAGGGGAGGATAACGCGACTGTCTGGTTGCTAAGGGGAAATCCGATGACGGACTTTCCAGGGTGAAAGTTGACTGGTCACATGGCCAAACTTTTGGGTGGGGGAAAATGCTTTTCTCACCAACCAGTCATAGAGAAAACAAATCTCCCTCCAATCGCCGTCTTCTTAGGGAGGGTCCCTTCTTGGCCCGCCTCTGCGGGAGTGGTGGTGACGTCCTCGTTTTTAATCCAATCATTATGGGAAGCTTTCAGATAGATCACTATCTTGGCGAATCAAATTGAGAGTCCCCGCCTCGAGGCCGGGACTAGCGAGATGGTCCAAATGACCTACCTGTCTCGCGGTCCAATCAGAGGCTGTGGGCTAAGCTGGGGCTTCTCGGAGGACGGTCGATAGCCAATGAGTGAAAGGCTACGGAGGCACGGTCCAATGAGGACTTAGATTAGCGGGAGGGGCCGGGAGACGGGAGCTCACCGTTCGGGAAAGGGGCAAGTGTCACTCAGGCCGGGAGAGCCGTGGGGGGGTGGTTGCGACGGTGGCAGCAGCGGCGGCGGGCAGCTGGTCGGAACCTCCGCCGCCTGCGGAGCTGTCCTCCCAAGATGGAGTTTCTCCTGGGGAACCCGTTCAGCACCCCGGTGGGACAGTGCCTCGGTAAGGCCCTTAGGGCGGTTTCGGGATGGAGGTGGAGGGGCGGCATCTCTCGAGCGTCTTGGTCCTGTCCCAGCCTTCTTTCTGCCAGCGCTTTGCGGGCCGAGGTGGCGTGGGCCTGGGGCGGACAAGGGAGCAAGTGCCATGCCTCGGTCGCATCTTTTGAGTGAATGCCTTCTTGGGTCACCTCCCTACTCCCCCCCCCCCCCCCGGCCATCTGATTGGATGTTTCCCCAAAGGATGGTCCCTGCTCAAGGATCCTGCTTAGTTCAATCAGAGCTGGAGAGTGTGGGGAAGGTCCTCTGAGCAATGCCAACTGCATGGTGTCAACTTGGGCCATCCTTGTGATGCCTCCATTTACGAGGTAGTAAGTGTACCTTCCACTCACTGACTACCTCATCACTCCTTCTTCTTACACACACACTCTCTCCCCCTCCCTTTCCTCTCTTTTCCTCTCCTCTCCCCTCTCTTCTCACTCTCCTCTCTTCTCCCTCTCCTCTCACTCCTCATTCTCTCTTTTCTTCTCTCTTCTCCTTCCCCCCACTCTCCCCTCCTTCCTTGCTGGTACACTTTTTGTGTAGCCTTAGACAAATCACTTAATGTCCCTGGGGGTCATTTTCCCCCTTTCTAAAATAAGGAGATAGAACTAGCTTGTCCTCTGAGATCTCGATGCCACTAGATAGATCTGTGTTCCCTTCTCTTAGTTTTCCGAAGTACAGTGAGGACTTTGGCTGAAGACTTTGGCTGGATCTTTTTGCTTGGGTGGGAAAGAGGTGGGGAGTTGAATTGTGACACCGATAGTTTCTCCGTTAATGTCTCTGGGGATCTCAGACACTCTTGAAAGGGATACTAGTGTAATGACAGGGATAGTGTATTAGGGGAGTGTTTGCAAAGAAGCAAGAGACTGCTTGCTTCGACAGACTGGACAAATCATTGTTAAGGATCTTCTTAACCAAAAAGCTACTTGCTCTTTTGCCCAAGGCAGAATTTTTGCAGAAGGATAGTCAAGAATGTTGTGATTTGGTTAGTTTACAGCCTGGAGGGTAGACTGGTAAAACATTTTTTTGGATGGGTGTATTTTATCTACTTGCATGCAGGATTGGTTACCATTGTGGTGATTTGCTTACTGGCAGCCTTGTTTTCCTGGTTTTAAAAGCCTGAGAAAATTATTGAGCTTTCTTCACCAGTCTAAGAAACAGCATTTGGAAATGCCTGATTAAATGCCACTTAAGGAATGAAAATTGTGTCTTGGTGGTGCAATAGTCAAGGAAAACTGTCCCAATTCCTTCTCTCTTCACTCCTGGTTTCTTCTCCCACATCATTCAGGTATTTTTCCACTAGGACTTTATATGCCACTTTCATACCAGCTCCCCAGTTCGGTCTGGAATCTTAAAACTCACTTTGGATTAGTAAGTTAATGTAAAAATGAATTGAATACTGTATTGAGGGCTGTACCACAGAACTGCCATCCTTTTCCCATGACACTAGGCACATTGAAGATAGAAGGGCAAAAGTTTAAAGGTATAGTAATTAGGTTAGAGTCACATTTTTCTATCAGAAAATTTTTGCTGAGGCAGTTTGTCCCTTTAGACATTTGAGCAAAGGCCCTAAAAACGGTTAAAGGTTAGAGTAACTTTCCTTAATATGTTCACCTCTGTCTGATTTTTTGTTTCAGCAAGTGAGCAAAAGCTGTTTTCATAGTACTTTTTGCTTCTTTAATAAATGTCTTGTACTTTGGAGGCATCAAAATCTGTTGGACAGACGATGGAATATAATAACCAATTAGCAAATAAGTGCTGAGTTCCTTTTCTGTACATGGCATGGTATCAAGGCCCTGTGGAGCATACAGAACCCTCAAAAAGCCTCTAGTTTTAGCATAGAATGTTAGAGTTGGTAGGGACCTTAGATGCAGAATGGTATAGTGGAAAATACAATTAACTAGATATGAAAGAGGTCTGGATTATCATTCCAGTTGTACCACCAACTTGCCGGTTGGGCCAGATTCCAGCAAGATTAGAACAGTGCCTGGCATATAGTAAATGTTTAGTAAATGCTTTCTGACTAACTGATTAAACCTCTCTGAACCTTTAGTTTCCTTGGCTGTCAGATTATAGAACTGGTCTTTTAAGTCAGAGTTAAAATGGACTGTATTCAACTCCAAGGTACTAAGTCCAATCTTTCACCTATATATTTGTTTCACTATAGGCTACAAATAGACAAAACTGACCTACACAAAACTATCAGGAATGATAAAAGATAATAGACAATTAACTGATAAATTGTGTGATTCCAACTTTGCATTGGGAAAATTCAGTGAAGAAGAAGAGCAGTGATGGCCACAATGATCTTGGAAGGCTTTCAGGAAGACTGGCTTTAGAGGAAGGGATGAAAGCTACCTACTAAGACTTGACCAAAGGACATGGAGGAAGGAAAGAAGAGATGTGTTCTTGGGACAATAAGGAGATAGGTTTGTTTAGAACAGAAGATGGATTGTTGAGAAGAATTGGAAAAATCGGTTGTATATGGAAGTTGGATGTAAATTATGGAGAACAATAAAGGCCTAAATTATTGCTATCTTATGCTTTTTTTCTTTCTGTGACTGTTTTCCATCTAATAAAATAGTACTTCTCACCTGCAGGAAAGTGGATTTTAAAATTTTCTGTTGAGCATCCAAAAGAGAAGTTATCGAATTATAAACTGTTGTGGGATCAGAACTTCCATATACAATGTCATCTTTTTTGTTCTCTTGTGAAACTTGTGTTCAGTGAATTTGAGGTACTTTTGTGGCCACTTCCTACCTTGAGAATTTTCTTACATTTTTCTTCCTTCCACGTACTCTACAACCTTGCTAGGCCTTCTTGCTCTCCCTTGCACATGACACTCCATCTCCCATTATCAGGCCTTTGCTGTCCCTCAGTTAAAGAATGCTTTGCCTCCTCATTTCCTCTGCTTAGACTGACTTCAAGACTCAGCTGAAATGCTTCCTTATATAGGACACCTTTCTCAGTCTCTCAGGCTTCTAGAGCCTTGTCCTTCAAGGTTACCATATGTCTACTAGGTATGCTATCTTGATTGTGCCCACGTATTTATGTGTTGTCTCCCTATACGTTTCTTGAGGGCAGAACTGTTTTTGCCTGTTTGTGTGTGTGTGATTTATATCTTTGTACAGCAGAATTGATTCCATTCTACTCGTAGTTTTGCTGGGGATGGTAGTTTTTATGGTACCAAATTCAAATTATACAATTATTATTTGTGGCTTTAAGAACAGATTTTTTTTTAAGCTGAGAAAGTAGAATGAGAGGTACAAAAGTTAATTATTTTTATTTCCTGATTTTTATCTCAGGACAAATTTCCTAATGTTATGCTTCTTTTATATTAGCCACACAGTTTTAGAAAAGGTGACACTGGGGACAGCTAGGAAGTATAGTGTATGGAGAGCCAGGCCTAGAGACAGGAGGTCCTGTATTCAAATGTGGCCTCAGACACTTCTAGCTTTGTGACCCAGGCAAGTCACTTAACCTCCACTGCCTAGCCTTTACCAATATTGGTTCTAAGATGGAAAGTAAGTGGTTTTTGTTTTTTAAGTAGCATAAAGTGGGGGATTGATCAAAGACAGTACAAGGATGCTTTTGTAATTTTCCTTATTTATGTGTATCCAAAAGTTTCCAGAGGATCTTTTCCAAAGATGGAATAAATAATTAATAAATTATTAAATATTTAATTTAAATATAAATTTAAATTTATTTAAAAATAATCCCTGAATGGGTAGAGATCCCAAACAATAATACAGTGAAAAGAAAGCCTTATTCATGAGATGATTTTATAGTTCTGCAGAAACAATTATTCTTTGGTGAAATATACGTATGTAGAGATTCTGTAGTGTGAAAGCAGCTTCAAAGTAGCATTCAACTAGTGAGTATCCGGCTTCTGTGCCTGGCTATATCGACTAACTCAAACAGTTGTAGTAAATTCAGCAAATGTTTATTATCTGCCTTCTATAGGCAAGCCGTAATGCTAAAGCATAGTGCTGTTACTAAAGTTTGCAGCTTGAGTTTATTTGCTAAACTGATGGGTGGCAGAGTGGTTAAAGTGCCAGGCCTGGAGTCAGAAAGACTGGAATTCAAATCTGGCTTCAGACACTTAACTAGCTGTGTGACCCTGGGCAAGTCACCTCACTTCAATTTATCTGTTTCCTCATCTGTAAAATGTGAGTAATAATAGTACCTACCTCCCTGGGGCATTGTGAGGATCAGATTTTATAATTGTGAAGTGCTTAGCTCAGTGCCTAGCTGATATATAAAAAGTGCTAGATAAACGTTAGCTATTATTATTAGAGAAGATCTAACGTATACACAAGGAGATAGGTAGGTTGCTCATAGCACCAGGCATGGAGTCAGGAAGACCTGAGTTCAAATGCAGCCTCAGACACTTCCTGGCTGTGGGACCTGGGCAAGTCACTTAACATTCGTTTGCCTTAATCCACTGGTGTAGGAATTGGCAAACCACTTCAGTGTCTTTACTAAAAAAATCCCATGGATTGTATAGTCCATGGAGTCATGACAAATTGGCTATGACTGAACAATTAAACGTCACATTGTGAAGATTGGATTTAGCTCTCCCCTGATTGTAACAATGAAGGTGCTTAGCTCTTCCTTGATTGTGAAGATTAAATTGTAATCCCCTGTCTATTTGTTGATTGAATCCCCCAAAATGTAAGCACATTGAAGATCTGCCCATGTTAGATCTAATTACCAAAGGTGTAAATATCCCACTTAATCATGAAGTGGGAGGTCTGTGACCCACTTGTGCCATAGTGGGTAACGAATTAGTAACTGCCTGCTGGGCAGTCCTAGAACAGAGCATCAGCTGTGATTGGTAAACGTGGAATTAGGGGAAGTGATGCAAGAAAAAAGGTCTTTATTTTTTTAAAACCCTTACCTTCCATCTTGGAATCAATACTGTGTATTGGTGTCTGAAGCCAAATTTTAACCTAGAACCTCCCATCTCTCAATCCACTGAGCTACCCAGCTGCCCCAAAAAGGTCTTTAAAAGAAAGAGACAAGGGCCTGAACAAGATTGGTTGTGGTTGTTGTTGGTAGTTTGTTCTTCTGGGAGTTTGAAAGAGACATACTTGGAGTGGAGCCTCCTGTAAGAAGCAGTTCTACTAGAGTTGAGGCTGATAAAAGAATCTGCTGATTGAACTGACACGTGGTGAGTGTAAAGGCTGACTTCCTTTCCTTGGCCTTTCCTGGAGACATCAGACTCCCGGAAAGGCCCATTTCTGGAGACTCCTTTCCCCTGGCTGGGGCCTTAGGATTTCTACCTGGCTCAAAGGAAGTCAGAGCTCTCTCTCTCTCTCTCTCTCTCTCTCTCTCTCTCTCTCTCTCTCTCTCTCTCTCATTCTCCTTTTCTTCTCTTTTTTATCTTTAATATCTTCCCTCTATTGTAAAATAAAATGCTATAAATTCCATTTGACTTTAGTAATTCATTTTTGGGATTTAGAAATTAAATCCCTGACAACCAATTAAATATATTCAGTCCAACCATAAAACTAACAATATACACAAATCTCTGTGATAGAAGATGGAATATGATAAAAACAAATGAGAGGCAAAGTCAATAGCCATCTATTAAACATTTACTATGTGCCATATACTGTACTAAATGCTAGGGGTACAAAGAAAAGCAAAATCAGACCTGCCTTCCAATTGGTCACATCTTAGAGGTAATAGGGAGCCACTAGAATTTATTGAATAGGGAAGTGACATGATGAGTCCTGGCTTTAGGAAGATAAAATTAATAGCTGAGTGGCCCAGAATAGGGACAGGCTTGTGACAGAGACACTAATTAGAGGCCACTGAGATAGTGAATGATAACTACAAGAGCAGTGGCATGTCAGCGGAGAGAAGGAGACTTCTATCAGAGATGTTGACAAACGAATATTTGAGGTAGTAAACGCAGGGTTTTTTTTGTCCCAAACTAGTGCTTCCATATCTATCTATTTATATTTATTTATTTGCTGTTTAAATAGTGAAGGCTAGTTATTATGGGGGTATAAACTTCAAAAAATATTTTTCCATGTTTACATAATTCATTTTCTTTCCCTTCCCTTTTCTCCCCCCACTCCCAGATCCAATAAGCTCCTCCCCTTTTCTCCCTCCCCCTCCCCCCCCCCATCCAATAAGCACTTCTACTGGATTATTACAAATGTTATCACAAACCTATTTCCATAGTATTCATTTTTGCAATAAGCAATTTTTAAAAACCCAAATCCCCAATCATATATCCATGTAAACAAATGATTAAGTAATTTGTTTTTCTTCTGTGTTTCTATTCCCACAGTTCTTTCAATGTGGATAACATTCTTTTTCATAAGTCCCTTGGGATTGTCTTGTAGTAGCAAAGCGCTTTACATTGACCTGTGCCACAATGTATCCGTCTCTGTGTACACTGTTCTCCTGGTTCTGTTCCTTTCGCTCTGCATCAGTTCCTAGAGGTTCTCCCAGTTCGTATAGAAATCCTTCAGTTCATTATTCCTTACAGCACAGTAGCATTCCATCACTATCATATAACAATTTGTTCAACCATTCCCCAATCAAAGGCCAGGGGAGAAACTTTTTCCTGTGAACATGTGGAGTGATAACACTACTAAGCTGCGGAGATTTCAAATATCAAAATTTCTTTTTTCTGTCATGGAGACAAAACTAATGAAATATTCAGTCAACAAATATTTGTTGAACTCTGTGCACAAGCGATCTAATATGGAAGTTACAGAAATATATACTACTTGATCTTTACCCTGAAAGAGTTTATTGTTTACAAAGCAATACCTAACAGAAGAGGATAAACCCAGGCAAGGTTTCAAAATCCTGTACCCTCTGTCTTCTGGAGACTTCAAGCTTGGATTATAGCTTACGAAGTTTGATTCATCTCAAAATAAATATGAGTGCATATAGATAGTGGAATATTCTGGCAATGAAAGTGTGAATCTGCATGCAAATGTGTATATCTGTAAAGAATCAAAAGTATCAAAGAAAAGAGCATCAAAAGTGAGGCAAAGACAGAAAAAGTATGTGGTGATGGACCGAGGGCTGGACCTCAAGGCCAGAAAGAGTTGGGTTTAAGCTCTGTCTTTGACAAACACTAGCCATGTGGTAACCTTGGGCAAGATATAATTTCTCATTGCCTCTGGTTAGTCTTTAACCAATGTACATTTATTAACCACCTGTTATATGCTAGGCACCGAGTTAGGCATCGAAGATTAAAATATACAAATAAGCAGTTTCTGTTGTTAAGGAACTTGTATTCTGCTGGGGAAGAGAATTGTTTTCAGATAAGTAAATACTGGAAATACTAAAGGGACAACTAGGTGGCTCAGGTCCAGAGTCGGAGGACCTGATTTCAAATCTGGCCTCAGATACTTCCTAGCTGTGTGACCTTGGATAAGTCAGCCTAACCCTGTTTGCCAAACCCTTTGCCTTTTGTCTTAGAAAGTAAGAGTTTTAAAAGAGAGTGGACCATAAAACCAGCACCCTTTTCAGGTTTCATGTGGCCAGATGAAGCACTCCTAAGTCACTGGGCAGTAAACAAGACGTTTGCTTTACCTTAATACAGAAAAGTTATGCAATTAGGATATGACACTTAGTTTCTATAACCATTTCCCCCTTCTCATATACTTCTGGTTAGCAGGACAAAGTACAGTGATTCTAGGGACCTTTAGGCACATAGCACTTTGAAGCAGTCCCAACTCCACATGGGGTGGGGTTTTTAGGACCTTAGTTCACCAGAAAACTAACCCAAGGGAGGTAGGTGCCAGGATGAGGGAGATGGAGAGAGCTAAACTCATCACAAATACGACACAGAGTGATTTAGGGGAGGGGACACTAACAATTGAGGAAATCAGGAAAGGCCTCTTGAAGGAGGTGGCAATTGAGGGGAGTCTTTATGGAAACCAAGGGCTCCAAGAAGTCAAGGTGAAGAAGGAGAGTATTTCTGGTGTGAGGAATGGCATATGCAAAGGCACAGAGGTGGGAGATGGAATGACATTTGAGGACTAGGAAGTAAGCTGGTTGATTGGAATATGGAAAGTGTTAGAGGGAGTAATGTATCCTCACCCTGGAAAGATAGGCTGGAGCCATATTGCAAAGGACTTTAAATGTCAATCTAAGTAGTCTGATGGTAACCGAGAGGCAGTTGGGAGTTTTCGATGGTTCTTGAGCTTGGGTAAGCTTGTGTTTCAGAGATGTCAATCTGGCCGCCATGTGGGAAATGGATTGACAAGAGGAGACTGGCTATAGGAAGACCATTTGGGAGGCTCTTGTAATAATCTAGGCTAGAGGTAATGAAAGTGAGAGAAGAGGGCCAATGGGGGATGCATGTTGAGGGTGTGCGATCAGAAACACTTGGCATCAATTGGATACGAAGGAAGAGAAAATGAAGAGTCAGAGAGGGCTCTGAGGTGACAAACTTGAGTAACTGGATCTTCAGCTAGGCTGGGCTGCCCAATGAGACGCGTCCCCCAGGGTTCTCTGGCCCGGGCTCTAGTCTATTATTCGACTGAATCTCATCATGATTCCATGGTATTCGACCAGCCCTAACCTCTCGCTTGACCGAGTCTCACATCTCCAACTACCTGTGCCCATCAGGGCTCTCAGCTTAGTTGTCCCACAGATATCTTAACCCAGCGTGGCCAATACCGCACTCATCTTCCTGTCCAACTCTCCCTCTTCCTCGTGTCACTGTTACTTTCAAAGTCAGCCCTGCCCCCCGGGTCACCAAGGCTCACCGTCCTCAGCTCAGCCCTGCTTCTGACACACTCCTGTAGCCAATCATTTGTCAAGTTCTGTTGTTTCTTCCTTAGCAACGTCTCTCCTCGCTCCTAGCACTGGTGCAGACCCTGCTTTCCTCATTCTCTCACACTGGTTCCTTGATTCAAACCTCTTCCCTCCCCAAACCCCTCTTGAACTCAGCTGGCAAATTGATCGGTCTTGCTAAAGCTCAAGTCTGGCCATATCACCCTCTGCTCAGTTAACTTCAGTGACTGTTTTCCTTCAGAATTAAACATAAAATCCTCTTTGGGGCTTTTAGAAATCCTTACCTTCATCTTAGAATCAATACTATGTGTAGGTTCTAAAGCAGAACCGCGCTAAGAGCTAGGCGATGGGGGCTAAACGACTTGCCAGCGTCACAAAGCTAAGAAGTGTCTTGAGGTCAGATTTGACCGGACCCTCCAGTCTCCAAGCCTGGCCCCTAGCCACTAAGCTACTTACGTGCCCCCCCCCTTGGCTTCCTTTATCTGTAACATGGCCCCTTCCAACCGGTCCAGTTTTCTTACACGGTAGTCCCCTCCATGTTCTCCGTGATCTAGTGACCCGAGTCTTCTTGTTTTTCTTTGAAGAAAGCAGGGCATCTCCCAAGTCAGGCTATTTTCACTGGCTGGCCTCTAGGCCTGGAACTCTTTCCCTCATCTTCTGGCCTCTCTGACTTTCTTCCTGGCTCAGCTAAACTTTTGCCTTCTGTTAGAACCCTTTCACAGTCTTCCTTAAGGGTAGGGCCATTCATGTGGGATTATCTCCAATTTATTTTGTGTATATCTTATTTATACATTGAAGTTCATGTGTTGTCTCTCCATTTGGATGTCATCTCCTAGAGAAAGAGACGGATCCCTAGCAGTGTAGTGAAGTAACTATTAAATGCTTTTGATTAGACTTGACTAGCCACAATTCCAAAAATGGGACCAATGAGGAGGAGATGTTCACACTCTCCATTGGGAGATACATTAAAACACACACACACACACACACACACACACACAGAAAAAACCCAGAATAAAGGCTTGATGCATTAGCTTATTATAGGGTGGCAGCTACTCTTGGGTATATCCTCTCCCCAGCCATAAGTATATCTATTTAATACAGTATATCACCTTTTTTGAGACAGACACCTGGGCGAACTACTTTATTATACGACGTCGTTATAATTAAGGGGCTCATGCCATCAAACACACCCTTGATTTATTCCCCTTTATTCTCTTTATTCTCCTGGTCTTTATCACTTCCATGAAATTCCTTATAGTGATGTCTTCTGCATCTGAACACCTCGTATGAGAATTGAATTAAAGCAGCCCACTTTCTTACAAACTCACTGGCATTTTTTCTTTATTCCATGTAACAGAATACCTGGGTAGTTCACGAACAATTTGAATGTTCTTTGGAGGTCTGTTGCTGGGTAAAGGAAGAGCGGGGATTTAAACAGATGCTAAGTTGTCTAACTGGCTAGCTTGCTTTTAGCCATTCCCAGCTGCTGCTTTAATCATTAATGAAGCAGCCTCTGGTATGTGGGAGGTATGTCCAAGATGGAGTCTTGTTTTCATATTGAGTTCACTGGAGAGAGAGCCATCTTTTCATCTTGGGGAGGTGTCCTGCAAGTCTTTGGGAGCCCGGGACAAGGACAGCACAGCGTAATAAAACACGATCACATTCTGGAGGATTAGGTGGAAAGAGAACGAGTTCTAGTTTTGCACGTGTTAAGCTACATCGGGTGCCCATGGGTTATCTGGTTGGAGGCGTTGGATTGGAGCTCAGGAGACAGCTGGAGATTTAGGAGTTATCTATACAGAAATAAATATGGAGATATATAGAGTTGGGATTTTTCACTTGTTGCCTTTTGTTTTTAGATTGCATTAATTTTCACATATATCCTTTCCATGACCTCATCCTGTCAGTTTTCCTTTGTAACAAAGATATAAGAAGAAAAAAACATAGTTCAACCAACCTAACCAAACCTCAGTAGAATCTGACAAGAGATGCAACGTTGCACAGTCTCCTACCTTTGAAATGAAAGGAAGACGTTTTCTCAGCTCTTCTCCATGGCCGAGCTTGGTCATTATCATTTTACACATTTCCGTTTCGGGTTATTGTCCTTCATGTTTCCATGGTTGTAGTTCAAAAATAACTGCACATATTGGGTGTTGGGTGTTTTCTTTTGCTTATTTCATCAGTTCATCAGACTTTTAAAAAATTAAAAATATAGAACCCTTTATGAATTTGCATATCATCCTTACCCAGGGACTATGCTCAACTCTGTATCATTTTAGTTGTAGTGAATGTACTGCCAAAGTGGGAATTCATGCAAGTTTCACTGCGCTTCTCTGAATTGTTCATATGTATTGCTATACTGTGGCAATATTCCATAATGTTCATGTACCACCATGTAGGTAGCCATTCCCCATTTACTGGGCAACTGCTTTGTTTCCAGTTCTTTATTAACACAAAAAGTGGTGCACCCCATTGAGTTCTTGTGAAAATCCTCAAAGGAAAAAAGTATGTAGTGTTGAACATTATTAGTCAAAATCAAAAATGGCATCTTAGAAATTATACTTCATTGTATGTGAAAGCTGAGCTTCCTAGTGCTCCCAGATGGCACAAATATGTGGTATGGGCCTTCATAGTTCTTAAAGCAGAGCTTCACAAAATCAGAGCCTCTTAGAGTGAAAGGGACTTTAGAGATCATCTAGTTCAGCCCACCTCTTCTTAGAGTTGAGGAAATTTATATTCCAGAAAGTTAAATGCTTTATTCAAAGGCAAAAATTTAGTGTCCAGGGTTTTGATTAGAACCCAAGTCTCCTGGTTTTTTAGTTCAGTGCCCTTGTGCCCTAATAAAAATCATTTTGGATTTGCAGGAGTGGTAGAGATAGCAAGCAAAATTATAATCGAAATATCCTTTGATGGCTTGGTCACTTTTGAATGAAAAATCATTTTTGTTTTGTTCATTCAGTGTTGGAGAACTGGAATTCCTGAATTTGACATGGGGAAAGATCAACCTTTTTTCCCCTTTCGTTTGTTGCCCAAGATGACATCTGGACTATGAATCAGGACTCATTGGTTTTAGTTTTGGTTCTGCCATTGACTTACTTGCCTAGTTAGGCAAGACACTTACTATTTCTGAGATTTTAGGGTTTTTAAAACAATTTCTATAATAGGGATAATAATACACTTTGTTTACCTAATAGGGCCTGTTGTAAAGAAAGCTTAAAGTAAAACTTAGTCTCCTACCTCTGAAATGAAGGGAAGGAGTTGTATTTTCTGAGCTCTTCTCCATGGCCAAGCTTGGTTATTATCATTATACACATTTCAGTTTCCTGTTACTGTTCTTCGTGTTTCCATGGTTATAGTTTTTAAAAAACTACATATATTGGATATTAGGTGTAAGCTAGTTACTATTGTATAGAATGAAATTCTATGATTTAGTATTTAATTCATATAACTACAAGTATTTAATCTCTTTAGACTTTAAATGCTTAATAAAGGATTTGGATGATATGATTCCCAAATCCCTTCCACTTAAAAATGCAATGATTCTATAGTTTTATGTTCCAGACCAGACTGACTTTTCATTGCTAGTGGGCTTAGAAACTCTTTGGAGACCGTGTTGTTCCCATTGTTATGAGTCCAGGTAATGTTTAAATCAAGAAAAACTTCTCAAAGACATTTTTTGCCTCACTTCTTTTTTAAAAGATTTATTTTGGGGGGCAGCTGGGAGGCTCAGTGGATTGAGAGCCAGGCCTAGAGATGGGAGTTCCTAGGTTCAAATCTGGCCTCAGACCCTTCCCAGCTGTGTGACCCTGGGCAAGTCACTTGACCCCCATTGCCTAGCCCTTACCATTCTTATGCCTTGGGACCAATATGCAGTATTGATTCCAAGATGGAAGGTAAGGGTTTTAAAAAAAAAGATTTATTTTCCCCATTATATGTAAAAATAATTTTTAACATTCTTTTTTTTTAATTTGGAGTTCTAAATTCTCTCCTTTCTGAGCCTCCCCCTCTCTGCTCTACCCTCTTTTTGAGACAGTAAACAGTCTGATACAGATTTTACATATAGATCATGTAAGACATTTTTCTATATTAGTCTTTTTGTAGAAGATGTTTCAAATGATGAGGTAAAAAAAGAAAAAAGAAAATGAAATATAGTATGTTTTAGTCTGCATTCAGACTCCCTCAGTTCTTTCTTGGGAGTAGGATGGCATTTTTTATCATGAGTCTCCAGGATTGTCTTGGATCACTTCATTGCTAAGAATAACTAGATCATTCATGGTTGCTAATCAAGAAATCTTGCTTTTACTGTGTTCAATGTTCTTCTGTTCTAGTCACTTTACTTTGCCTCAGTTCATATAAACTTTTCAAGGTTTTTCTGAAGTCATCGTGTTTTTCATTTCTTATGGCACAATAATATTCTATAACTTATATACCAGATCTTGTTCAGTCATTTCACAATTGATGGATAACTCCTCAATTTTCAATTCGTTTCTGCCTCATTTCAATAATTTGGAAATAATAATAGTTTTTTTTAGAAATCCTCATGATTTGGGCAAGAGTAGGGGTAGACTGGGATCAATTACCAATTTTTAAAATTTTATTTAAAAAAAATTTTTATTGATTAAGAAATTTTTTTCCATGGTTACATTCATTCCCAAGTTTTGAGTGAAATTTGGGGCTTAAAATGAACTGACCACATTATTTTTCTTATAAAATGATCACACAAATTCTTGAAGTTCACCTGGGAACTCTTAATTCTAAATGAATGGCTTATTCAATTCTTATCTTCTTTGACTTTTCTGCAAGATTTGACACTGTTGACCATCCCTTCTTCCTGTATATTCTCACCTCTCTTGGCTTCTTTGCATGGTTCTTGTGGCTACTGTGGCCTTGGAATCTTTACCTGTCTCTCTCCTTAGTTTCCTCTGTTGGATCATTATTCTCCTTCTGCCCACTAAATGTGGGTATGACCTACAGATGCTTCGCCTTAGAACTTCCTGTATTTTTCTGTATTTTCTCTCATGGTAATCTTAGCTCTTCTCATGGGTTTGATTATCATCTTACGCAGGTGACTCGCAAATCAATATGTCCAGGCCTCATTTTTTTCCCTGAAGGACAACTTTGTATCAGTTTTTATAAGTCTACCCATATCTCTCTATTTTTCATATCCATTGTTTATTATGGTTCAGTAATATTCCTCTAAGGCATCTAGGTGACAAAGGAGATAGAGCATTGGGCTTGGAATCAGGAAGACTCATCTGAGTTCAAATTCGGACCCAGACACTTACTATCCGTGTGACTCTGGGCAAATAATTTAATCCTGTTGGCCTCGGTTTCTTCATCTGTCCGATGAGTTAGAGAAGGACATGGCGAGCCACTCCAGGATTTGGACTCCAGACTGGGTCCCAAAATGCCAAACACCACTGAAAATGACTGAACAGCAACAACCACAATGTTCTTTTACACTCATATACCACCTTTTGTTTAGCTACGCTCCAATTAGCAGGCCTGACATCTCACCTTACCCACTTACGCCCTTATTTCCCAACCCACCCAGAGAATGTGAATCCTTGGGAGCAGGGTCTGTCACTTTTATCTTTGGATTCTCAGCACCTAGAGCAGTGCTTTGAACCTATTAGGCACTTCATATATTGCTGAAGTGAATTATTGAATATGCTAAGAAAATAAGAATCTGCATGCTCTCAACTTTTATTATGGACTGAGCACTTGGAAGAAGAAAAAGGACCTCCTCATTACAGGTATGCTTAGTCTGAATTCCTACGTTGGCCATTTCCAAAAATGAATGTCCCATTCTGCATTTTAAGTCTATTACCTCCCTGGCAGGAAGTGAGTATGTTTCATCTTTCGTTTTCTGGCCTCGTGGCTTATTTCACTGATCAGAATTCTAAAATCTCTCAAAATTGCCTTTTCTCTCTTAATGTTGCTATTGTATAAATTGTTCTTTAATTTTGTTCACTTAACCCTCATCATTCATAAAGTTGTCCTAATTTCCTCTGAAGCAGCCCATTCCTGCCTCAGACCTTTACTAACTGTATAGCTCTGGACTATTCACTTAACCTCTGCCTGCCTCCATTGTAAACCTACTATTTATCTACTTAAAGGATGGTCCTTAGTCTTACAAATTTGAACCAGGTCCTAACATAGGGTGTCCCAAAAGGTTTGAGTCCAGTTTGAAACTATTATCTTCAGAAGTATAAATTCCATAAGCTTAAAAAAGAACATTTGATATTTTTGTGAATATTGGATAATCAACTTTTAAGTATAGCTTTAACATTTTGGGGCACCTTGTCAGGCATTTCATGTGACACAGTTTCTAAGGCTAAGGGGTTGATAACAGAGGTCTTCTTGCTTTGCTCTCTCGCTCATCTGATCTAGCTCCATTAGACGTATTCTTAAACAATCTCATTAAAGTTGCCATGTACTCTTCAAAACCATGCTCTTTGGATGTTCCAAAGACCAAGATTATAAATGCAATCATTTTGGTCCCTGAATAACAGCTGACGAACATTTTTTCAAAGTTTGAAAATTGGCTGGAGAGATGTATAGCACAAGATGGTGATTGTGTTTAATTTTAATATGAAACATTAATATTTTAACTTTTTTATTAATCTTTCAATTTTTGAAAGTTTATAGTATTTATACTTCTGAACATATTAAATATTAAAATTACACAAAGGCTTTTGAGATATTCTCTGTATCTTGGATGAAACCTGTATCAGAAAATTTCATTGCTAGACAAAGTACTGGTCAATCTAATAAAAAAAGGAAAGAAAAAAATCAAATAAATAGTATCAAAGATTAAAGGGGAGACCTCACCTCTAATGAAGAGAAAATTAAGACAATCATTAAAAACTATTTTGCCTAATTATATGGCAGTAAATATGGCAATCTAGGTGATATGAATAAATATTTACAAAAATATAAATTGCCTAAGTGAACAGAAGAAAAAATAGAATACTTAAATAATCCCATATCCAAAAAAGAAATTGAACTTCATCAAAGAACTTCCTAAGAAAGAATCCTGAGGGCCTGATGGATTCACAAGTGAATTCTATCAAACAGCTAATCCCAATATTCTACAAACTATTTAACATAATAAGCAAAGAGGGAGTTCTACCAAATTCCTTTTATGACACAAATATGATACTTATTTCAAAGCCAGGTAGATCAAAAACAGAGAAAAAAAGAACTACAGCCCAATCACCTTAATGAACATAGATGCAAAAATCTTAAATACTAACAAGAAGACTCTAGTGATTACAAGGGTTATTCATTATGATCAGTTGGGATTTATACCAATAATGCAAGGATGGTTAAATATTAGGAAAACCATTCACATAATTGACCATATCAACAAGCAAACTAACAAAAATTACATGATTATTATCTCAATAGATGCAGAAAAAGCTTTTGCCAAAATACAACACTTATTCCTATTGAAAAACACCAGAAAGTATAGGAATAGAAGGGCCTTTCCTAAAAATAATAAAGAGTAGATATCTAAAACCATCAGTTAACATCATCTGCAATGGGGATAAATTAGATGCATTCCCAATAAGATCAGGAGTGAAACAAGGATGCCCATTATCACCTCTACTATTTGACATTGTACTAGAAACACTAGCAGTAGCAATTAGAGAAGAAAAAGAAATTGAAGGCATCAAAATAGGCAAGGAGGAGACCAGTTATCACTCTTTGCAGATGACATGATGGTCTACTTAAAGAATCCTAGAGAATCAACAAAAAAGATAGTAGAAATAATAAACAATTTTAGCAAAGTTGCAGGATACAAATTACACTCACATAAATCAGCATTCCTATATATTTCCAACATATCCTGTCAGCAAGAGTTAGAAAGAAAAATTCCATTTAAAATCACCCTAGACAATATAAAATACTTAGGAATCAATCTTCCTAGACAAACACAGTAATTATATGAACACAACTACAAAACACTTTCCACACAATTAAAACTAGATCTAAATAATTGGAAAAACATTGATTGCTCATGGGTAGGATGAGCTAATAAAAATGACAATCCTACCCAAACTTATTTACTTATTTAGTGCCATACCCATTGAACTACCAAGAAACTCTTTTTACTGAATTAGAAAAAACTATAACAAAGTTCATTTGGAAGAACAAAAGATCAAGAATATCAAGGGAAATAATGAAAAAATGTGGAGGGGGGGCCTACCAGTACCAGATCTTAAACTATACTATAAAGCTGTGGTCATCAAAACAATATGGTACTGGCTAAGAGACAGAAGGGAGGATAGACTTGGGGTAAGTGACCTCAGCAAGACATTCTATGATAAGCCCAAAGATCCCAGCTTTTGGGACCAAAATCCACTATTTGATAAAAAAAAAACTGCTGGGAAAATTGGAAGACAATATGGGAGGAATTAGGTTTAGAACAACATCTCACACCCTACACAAAGATAAATTCAAAATGGGTGAGTGACTTAAATATAAAGAAGGAAACTATGTAAATTAGGTGAACATAAAATAGTTTACCTGTCAGATCTATGGGAAAGGAAAGATTTTAAGACCAAACAAGAGTTAGAAAAAAATCACACAATGTAAAATAAGTAATTTTGATTACATGAAATTAAAAAGGTTTTGTACAAACAAAACCAATGTAACCAAAATTAGAAGGGAAGCAACAAATTGGGGAAAACATTTATAACAAAAACCTCTGACAAAGGTCTAATTACTCAAATTTATAAGGAGCTAAATCAATTGTACAAAAAAGCAAGCCATTCTCCAATTGATAAATGGGCAAGGGACACGAATAGGCAGTTTTCAGCCACAGAAATCAAAACTATTAATAAGCACATGAAAAAGTGTTCTAAATCTCTGATAATCAAGTGAGATGCAAATCAAAATAACTCTGAGGTATCACCTCACACCTAGCAGATTGGCTAACAGGACAGCAAAGGAAAGTCATGAATGCTGGAGGGGATGTGGCAAAGTCAGGACATTAATGCATTACTGGTGGAGTTGTGAATGGATCCAGCCATTCTGGATAGCAATTTGGAACTATGCCTTAAGGGCTTTAAAAGACTGTCTGCCCTTTGATCCAGCCATAGCACTGCTGGGTTTAAACCCCAAAGAGATAATAAGGAAAAAGACTTGTACAAGTATATTCATAGCTGCGCACTTTGTGGTGGCAAAATATTGGAAAATGAGAAGATACCCTTCAATTAGGGAATGGCTGAACAAATCGTGGTACATGTTGGTGATGGAATACTATTGTGCTCAAAAGAATAATTGGAGGGATTCCATGGGGACTGGAACAACCTCCAGGAAGTGTTACAGAGTGAGAGGAGCAGAACCAGAAGAACATTGTACACAGAGGCTGATACATTGTGGCACAATTGAACATAATAGACTTCTCTACTAGCAGCAATGCAATGACCCAGGACAGTTCTGAGGGACTTATGAGAAAGATGCTATTCACATCTAGTAAAAGAACTGTGGACGTAGAAACACAGAAGTGTTCCTTGATCACATGGTTTGATGGGGATATGATTGGGGATATAAACTCTAAGTGAATCACCCTAATGCAAATATTAATAATATGGAAATAGGTCTTGATCAGTAAAACGTAAAAAGTAAAAACGTAAAAAGTAAAACGTAAAAAAAGTACACACATAAAACCGAATGGAATTGTTGGCTCCAGGAGGGTGGGGAGAGGAGGGAAAGAAAATGAATCATGAACCATGGAAAAATATTCTTAATTAATTAAATAAATTTTTTTAATTCAAAAAAAGAAAAAGAAAAATTCACTGCAAAGATTTTCCCAGTTATTTGTTTTCCTTCTAATTTTAACTGTATTCTACTTGTTTGTACAAAATTTTAATTAACATTGTCCATATTATTTTCTTTTATCTTTCTTTTTTAGTCATAGATTCTTCATACAATATTTGAAACACATTAATTATTAAAATTTTGAAAGGTTTGAAATGTTATTCAATATATTAAATCTATCCAATGAGCCAAAAAGTAATTTCTTCCTTATACCTCCACTTAGCTTATCACCTTTTATGTCTGAGTCATGTATCCATTTGGAATTCATCTTGGTATGCATAATGTAAAATCTTGTTCTAAATTCTGCCAAATTGCTTTCCATTTTTCCCAACAATTTTTTTTGTCAAATAATGAATTCCTTTTCCCCCTACCTTTACCTTCCATCCACTAAGACTATGTATTGGTTCTAAAGCAGAAGAGCAGGGGTGAGGTGTGTGAAGTGACTTGCCCAGGATCACTCAGGAAGTATCTGAGGTCAAATTTGAACCCAGGACATTTCCATCTCCAAGCCTGGATCTCAATCCACTGAGACACCTAATTGCTCCCTCAAATAATGAATTCTTAACTCAATAGCTAGGGTTTTTTCCGTTTATTGAACACTATGCTGCTACATTCATTTGCATCTGTATCTTGTATATCTGTTATACTAATTGAGATTTTAATTTTTTTTTTAGCCAACACTAAATAGTTTTAATGATTATTGCTTTATAGTGCAGTTTAAGCTACAGTACTGACAAACTCCCTTTCCTTCCTGTGTTTTTCATTATCATCCCTGAAATTCTTGAACACACACACACACACACACACACACACACACACACACAGAGCAGAGGGAAGGGAGGGAGGAAGAATATCAGAATGAATAAGCCCAGGACAGTAAGTAGTCAAACATTTTTTAAAATTAAATATCCCTATCAATAAAAAAAATTATGAATATATACCCTCTCTCTATATATATATTTACTTCCATATGGATTTAATTCTTATTTTTTCTAGCTATATAAAATAATCCTTTGGAATTTTGGTCTAGTATTAAATAAGTGAATTTAGGTAGAACTGTCATTTTTTTCTTGACTTATTCAATAATGAATAAGCAATTAAAATTTTTCCCAATTATTTAGGTCTACATTCCTGCTAAGAGTATTCTGCAGTTGGGTTCATATAGTTCCTGAGTGTGGTTATGTATGTGTATTCCTAAATATTTGGTATATTCTGTATATTTTATAGTTATAGTTACTTTTAATGGAATTTCTAATTTTTTCCTATTGGGCTTTGTTGACAATATGCAAAAATCATGATTAATGTGAATTTATTTTATAGCCTACAACATTGCTGAATTTATTAATTGTTTTTATTATTTTTTATTGACTTGAGAGTTTTTTGGTAAATCATGTCTAAAAGAGGATAATTTTATTCCATCTTTGCTTATTTTTAGTTCTTCGGCTTCTCTTCTTTTATTGTTATAGTTGGCATTCCTAGGATGATATTAAATAATTTAGTGGTAATAATGGATATCTTTGCATTATCCCTTATCTTATTGGAAAGGCTTCTAACTTTTTTCAAATATGTTTATTCTTGGTTTGTTATATTAAGGGAAAATTATTTGTAACCATGTTCTCTAGAGTTTTTAACAGAAACCCGTATTAGATTTTGTCAGTTCTTTTCAGAATTGATAAAATTGTGATTTTTATTATTTGCATTGTTAACATACATTATTATAGTTTTTCTTATATTGAACCAATGGGGCTGGATTTCTTTCTATAATTATCAGTGTCATAGTCTTTTGTAAACTGAGGGATATTTGAACTAAAAGCAAATTAGAGGCATGTCCACTGGATTTCAAGATAAAGGACTTGAGTTCAAATCCTTTTTGTCACTTATCTTTGTAAGTTTGAAGAAGTCACTTATCCACTTCTATAAAATGTGTATGAGGATGTCTTTCTGTCCTCTAATTTTGGTTGGGGCAAGGCCATGGTGCCCTTAGGGTGAGACCATTTGGAAATCACTGGTGTGGAGTGCTAATCAGCCAACAAGAGGTATTATTAGAGGTGCATTTCATAACACGACTCAGTAGGATTTTTTTCTTTTATTTTGTTTTTCAACTAGACCTATGATTTCATTGGAATTGGGAACTTAGAGTCTCAGAGAGTTGCCTGAGGCATGGAGAAATCAAGTGACATGCCAAGGTCACACAGCCAGTAAATATCAGGCCTTCATCATTTCACACCAGAACTAACCCCGTCCAGTTTCATCCACTTTCAGTTTAGCCTCTTCTCGGCTACCATATTAATCTCTATAGAATACTGCATAGAATGTTAGAACCTGAAGGGACCTTAGAAATCCTCTAGTCCGTCCTTTGATTCTTCAAGTTAGAAAATCCAAGTCTAGGGAAGTTAAGAGATCTGGACAAATATGCAGATCTCCTGACCGTGACCGTCCAGTGTTCTAGTCATTCCCTTTGTCTAGTCCCCATGTCTGAAATGCTCTACCTCCTCCACACTGTCTTTGGAACCTCCTGGCTTCTTTTAACTAAAATCTTACCTTCTACAGGAAACCTTCCTTCACACCTTTTTTAATTCATTCTTTCCCTCTATTAATTATTTTCTATGAATCTAAATATATATAGCTTGTGTGTGTGTGTGTGTGTGTGTGTTTTCCAATTAGATTGTAAACTTCTTGAGGATAAGGACCATCTTTTGCCTCTTTCATCTGGGCCCTTAGCATAGTGCCTGGCACATAGTAAGTGCTTAATGAATGTTTATTGAATTTATTTACTTGTGTTGTTTTTCCTATAATACTTCCTTGCATGCAAGCAACTATTCAATAGCTTTCCAATGATTACTATATAAAGTTTAAATTCTTTTTCTCCTAATACTGAGCACCCTTAGCAATTGGCATTCAACCTACTTCTTTAGCTATAACACTTCTTTCTTCTATCAAGCCTCAGAATCATACCAAACTGACTTCTGTGTTTCCCAAAAATGCCATACAAAATTCACTTTTCAGTGTTTTTCCTTACGCTGTTTGGAAATGCCATTATTCCTCCTCTTTGCTTGTCTAAATGCTATCTTTAATTCAGAACCCAATTCAAGTTCCATTTCTCCATAAAGCTTTTCCTAATTGTCCCACCATTTTCTTTCTTCTTTCTTTCTTTCTTTTTTTTTAATCCTTACTTCTGTCTTAGAATTGATACTAAGTATCTGGTTCCAAAAGCAGTAGAAAAATAAGGGCTAGGTAATTGGAGTTAAGTGACTTGAACAGCTTCACACAGCCAGACAATGTCTGAGGCCATATTTGAACCCAGAATCTCCTGTCTCTAGGCCTGGCTCCCTATCCATGGAGCCACCTAGCTCCCTCTCTGTCTTTTTCTTTTTTTTTTTTGACCCACCATTTCCAATGATTATTTCTAACTCCGAAATCCTCTATTTCTCACCATTTGACCCATCTTCTATGCTATTTTGTATTTTTTTAAAATAAGTTTATGGTTTGCTAATCTATAGGTCTGTGAGGACAGATCTAGTGTTTTTGTGTCACCTACCAGCACTGCTGCCTTGCACAGACAGAGGGCTTCACAGGGTCGTCATTGAATAAGTATTTATTGATTGGATGAATGGCCATGGCCTAGAAGTAAGGGTGTTAAAGAATGGGTGATCCTCACATAGTAGGCATTTGATTATTCCTAGCATAAACATTAGGCATGGTGTACACAGTAAGCACAAAATAAATGCTAATTACGACGTGGTCCTTGATTAGAGTATCCACCGAAGAGCTTCATGTAAATGGACTATTACTGTTTCCTTGGCTCCTTCAGGGTATAATAAGGCTTTGTATAATTTAGAGTGTGTTAAACATTCACATCAAATTAAGCGCTACTCCTGACATATTTATTATTTATGGGTGAGGAAGGACATAGTATCAATTTATGTCATATTTTCAGCACGTATAGCATATTGGCAAAGTACGTGATCATTTTGATAGTCATTAGTATT
Organism: Monodelphis domestica; assembly: GCF_027887165.1. NCBI lineage: Eukaryota > Metazoa > Chordata > Mammalia > Didelphimorphia > Didelphidae > Monodelphis > Monodelphis domestica. Next base: position 279,969,240 of record NC_077233.1, on the reverse strand, counting down.
ATGAAATGATAGCCTCATTTAATAGGTTTGTATTAAACAAGGGAAGCCCAATAATTTCTATGTAGTAGAAAAATTAATATTTAATCCTCCTACACAGCATCATCTTGTTTCCTGTTGAAGTTTGTCACTGTAAGCAAAATAAACTCAGTTAGCTAGCTTTTATTAAGCACCCCCTATGTGCCAAACCATGTGTTAAGAGCTGGGGATACAATGAAAAATGAAAAAAAAACATTTCTGCTCCCAACAGATTCACAGTCTAATGGAGATGACAGGTAAGTGATTTTGTTCAGAAAAAATATATACAGAATAACTTGGAGATAATTTGGGGGGAATAGCCAGTGAAAATGTCTCAAGAAGGCTATTGTCCCTGGATCTTATAGTAGGTGAAGGAAGTGAGAAGCCTGGAAAGGTAGGAATGGGTCAGGTTATGAAGGGCTTTAAAAGCTTTCAATCGGAAGATTTTATATTTGATCCTGGAGGTTTTAGGGAGCCACAGGAGTTAATTTAATGGGGTTCGTCCAGAGGGAGAAAGAAGGGCATGGGAGTGGTGCTGATGTGATCAGACCTGGGCTTAAGAAAGATCTATTTGACACTGGCGTGGAGGATAGACTCAGGGTAAAAGCAAGTCTAAATCAAGCACAGGGGAAAAAAAATCAAACAAAAAGCCATCATAAAATACCTTAATCTTCAATTACTGGCGAGTGTACTTCCCTTTGTCACAACCATAAATACAGGAGTAAAACATTTCACATATTTCTTTCTTTAAACTTAAGTCTTGTGACATCACCATTACCATTGACTTTGTGAAGTGGACAGATCATCTCTGTTCATTTCTGCCTTCCGAGGAAAATAGAAACGACTTGAAAGATTACTATTAGGGAATATCAATCAGATGATTATAAAATCCCTCCCCTCCAAATGAGTAAAATTCCATGGCGCCTGGAGTGGACCTTGTAATTGAGAGATGAGAAATTTCAACTACCGCTTTTCAGAATTCCACAACCAAAGAAAGCCCGATCTGTACCTTTGATCCTTTGCTTTTGTGCAGCTAAACTGAATAGCTCCCAAATTTTAAACAGAGTGACTTTAAAAGAATGCTAATAGGAGTTTAGCTACTTCCCTTCAACAAATTATCTTTGTATTTTAAAGCACTGCATCAAAAGGAGATGAAGAGAATCACATTTGTTGGCTGGATCGATTATCCTTTCCTTAGCTCTTCAAAATTGCACTGGCTATGGAATTAAATAGATAGCATAGCCAAAGTAACCGTTTATGTTGCTGATGTGTGGGTAGCTGTATACAGTCCCATTATTAAATCATTCCTTTTTCCATGAAGTTCCTTCTTTTGTGTTTTAAAATTGAATGTTGAATACTGATGTCCTTACCTTCCATTTTGAAGGAGAATTAAATATAAAAAGCATGTCCACTGCTGTGTTACACGTACATTCTTGTCCTATGATGACATGGACAGCAACCTTTACTGTGCCATTTAAGTCCAGTTCTCCTTGAGTTTTACAGGTGACATATGAGACTTGCAAATTTCTAGATGTCTCTAAAGGACAACTTCCTTTGCTCTGTTAGGAACAGGAACATAAATCCAATTCTGTCGTCTTGCGTCTTGCAGTGAACTCTCCTTTATTCAGAACAGAACTATGTCACTTGTTCTTATTCAATCTGATCCACACACTCATCCTTTCCCTTGGGGCCATTTCCCTGGCCAAGCCACCTGTCAAAGAAGCCTGGATAAAAGGTCATCTAGTCCCACCTGCCTCTAAGTAGAACTCTACCTAAACTACCTAAATATTTAAAAGAAAAGAGAACCACAGCCAAAAATCAAGAGAAAAAAAGGATCCAAGTAAAACAAATCCAGAGGGAACTCAAAAGCAGAGTATATTAGCATACATATATATATAATTTACATATTTTAAAACAAATTATAAAGGGTGTAGTTTATGGTTCTGCACATAGTCTTTTTTATGCATTTGTTTAGTTAAATGTTTTTTGTTCATGATGGCGGTTACTAAGTGTATAATAAAAAATAAATCAATAAAATTGTAAAGTATATGTAAAGTACTTTGCAATGCTATATAAATGTTAGCTATTGATTTGTATTATAGTTATTTGCATATATGCCATCTTCCCTACTACATTTTTAACTCTAAGATTATATTGTTTTCTCAGGACCTAGAACAATATCTTGCATACAGTAGGCATTTAATAACTGTTAGTATAATTTTATTGAAATTTTAAAGAAAGAGAGAGTGCCAGATCTTGGATCCCCTAAAAACTTTGCATCTCAGCCATACACTGCTGTCATTTATTTCTCTTCAGCTTCAGTCCTGCATGCAAATAGTTTCTATCCTCTTCCATTTCCTAGCTTCCCCTTGGGAATCCCAGAGGTTTTTTGTCTATTCTTACTTTTCCTCCAAGGCAGATACCAGGGTAGGAGGTGTGGGAGCCTGGCACTGGGGGAGAACAAGTGTTTATTAAGCACCTTCTGTGTAGCAGGCACTGTGCTAAGGGCTTTACAAATACTCTCTTATTTCTGGAACATTCTTGACACCCCCTTTACTCCTTCCAACCCTTTGGCTGCTCAGTATTTCTTGAAACATTTATTGTCTGTGCTATTCATTTGGCTTTTCAGAGAAACGGTATTAGGTTGTTATTTATCGTGTGTGTGTGTGTGTGTGTGTGTGTGTGTGTGTGTGTGTGTGTGTGTGTGTACTTCAGATGTAAGCCCTGTTGAGGCCGGGGCATCTTTTTGTGCCTCTATCTCCTTACCACTTAGCATGGCCCTGGACGTGTAATTTACTCAGCAAATGCTAGTGTTTGCTCTTTTCAGGTTGAACACTGGGCCTTATGTTTGTGTCCTTGTCTCTTTGATCTCCACCATAAAGCTACTGACAAACTAGTCACCGAGCCTAAAACTCCAGGCCCTAGGTGACGAGAGACTTCTCACCACGGGGCACTTGAATGCTGTAAACACATCTGTAAAATGAGGGGAATGGAGGATCCGATCTTCGTGGGTCTTTTTTGCCTTAATCTATAAGTTATGGATTTGACTATAAAAAACAAGGGCCCTATATTTGGAGTCTATTTGTTTTGGAGGCCTCCCAGGTAAGTATTCAATAAACTTGTTTTTTAAACTAAGTATTTTACTTCATATGTTTGTTTTTTATGTCAGTTATATTTCCTACCTATCCTTTGTCTCTCCCCTTCCTCAGTAAGGCCTTCCTGCTAAAGAGATGAATCAGAAAGGTGATGGCAGATGTAGTTTTGTGCTTTTTATTATCGTCTTAAATGAAGTAAATAGCCAATTTGATGACTGACTAATGAAGTTTAATGATATTTATCTAGGATTTGTTCTGTTACCAGGTACCAGATATCTTTTTTGGAAAAGTACATGTTGATCTTTTCAGAATAAGTATAAAACATGACTAGCTTACAATTTGATTTCATCCGTCTACCTTCCTTAAGACTACTTTGCTATAGGTAGTATTTTTAAATTTCAATATCATTTCATTTTCTTCAGAACAAATTATTATTTGTGTGTGTCTCTTTGCAGACTTGTAGTTTTCTTAAATATTACAAAGCTTATCTACCCTAGTAAATGCACATAATGCATACATACAGAGTTGGCCCCAGAGCTAAAAAGAACTGGGTTCAAATTCTGATTTTGACCTATTCTTGCTATATGATCTTGAGCAACTCGCTTACCTTTTCTGCTTTTGGCAGCTCTCAGGTTCCAAAGAGACTACCCGTGGGCATTGTAGAGGAAGTTTCCTCATTTGGGAGGTACACAAGTACAGTTACTATTTCCATCCTAAATAAACCTAGAAGACTGGTTTGGTGATCGTGTAACAAGATAATATAGCCTCTAAGTCTGAAGACTATAAAACTTCAGCATCAGTTCTTTCAGCAAAAATTGTATGTGTAGGGGCGACTAAGTAGCCCAGTGAATAGAGCACCAGGCCAGGAGTCAGGAGGACCTGGGTTCAAATAGGACCTCAGACACTTCCTAACTGTGTTAACTGTGCTAGGGTCACCTGACACCTATTGCCTAGCCCTCGCCAGTCTTCTGCCTTAGAGCTGGTACTAAGACAGAAAGTAGGAGTTGAAAAACAAAGTGTGCTTGTGTAATAGGACGCATTTTAAATATTTAATAGCATAAAGTTTTCAGTGTATTAGAGTATTTCTGACCTCCCCACCCTCTATTCCTGATGATTTTTGTGCGACATCTTGGTAATTGAGAGAAAAATCTGCATGAAATAAGGTACTGCTCTTGGAACACTATGTAAGTGATTGACCTTCTAACAGTCGAAGGCCTATAACTGCAGACAGCGATGACACCGAATAATTAGTTTAATGCCTTTTAATATTGGGCTTTTAAGAGTGGGTTTATTTCTAATCAATAGTAGATTTTTGGTTTATTAAAGATTAATACGTTAATGAATGTGTACAGGGAACCCCGTCCTCCCAGGATCATGAACGTTGAGCATTCCAACCAAGCTCATGGGCTGGCTTGGATAAGCAGAAGTCCGTGGCCCTGAGAGGAAGGGGTTCCCTGTACACATAAACGATGGAACAAGGTCATTGTTCAAACAAATTTGTTGTTTATTTCAGTGTAGAAATATGCCTTCAGAGTACAGTAAGTTTCCATTTTGATGTTATTTTCTGTCCATTGGCTATAAGATATCTAAGATGAAGCTATTTTTAGGGTGCTAAATAATCAAGCAACAAGTCGTGTGTACATGTGTGCATATATGCATGCATAGTACATAAACTATACTGCATAACTTACTATATTTTAAGTTTCTTTTCCCCAGTTTTTATCCTCTCTGCTCCTAGCTAGAGTCAATTTGTTTCATGGCTAATAGCTATATAAAATAGTCTTTAAAATAAAAGCTAAAGACTTCTCCATTACCTTTTAACCAAGTTCTGTTTTAAATCAACCCTTTGGTATTTGAAAAGGTCAGCTGAGCTATTTTCATGCCCCTGTTTCTGATTAATGGGCAATCATAAATTTCTACTGGCAACAGACAATGAAGGGTGATCCTGTTGGTAGTGGAGAGCAGCTGTTGTAATGTCAGAAGCAAGATATTGGGAATTGCTGATGCAGCAACCTATGAAAAATGTACAAAGAGGTGGGATCCTGTAGCACCAGCCCAACGATAAAACTTGCCCATTCCCGTTCGTTCATGGGAAAGGTAAGAAAAGAGATCCTTTCCTGGGAGGGTGTTTATCCACTCTCCTATTACCCTGCCACAAGGTTTCCTTAGGTCTTCGTTAACCCAAATGTTTGTGTTTAGGTTTCCACCTTTCTTCTAGGCGACATTTTACCCACCAAATGAAATAAAAATTGTTGGATTTCAGCAAGAGAAGCATTTGCCATTTTACACCAGGGAGAATAAATCTGAATATTTGAATCTCTCTAATCCAACCAAGAACAGATGGTCTTCTTTAGTTCATCTCATGACCTTTCTTTGCCTGTTACAAGTCTGGTCTCGCGGATCATAAATATTCTTAAGTTTGTACCCACAGAGGTTACAGAAGAGTCAATCTGTCATTATCATTTCACATTTGCCTGGAGCTTTTGACCTAAGAATTTTACAACAGGTTTTATATACCAAATTAGTCTTCCACAGACTTGTGAGGAAGTTACATTATTCATATTTCATCGGTATAATGAAGGGAGATACCAAGAGACTGGCTACTCACACACAGTCAAGTAGCCTTCCGATCAAGTGGTATTGATATATGATCCCTCGAACACACCATATCCATTCCTCACCTCGATGCCTTTACTCGTCACCCCTTTATTAGTCAACTTTGGCTTATCCTTCAAGATGCCACTTAGGACCTACCTACTTCTCAATAGATTCCCAGCATCCTGTGGCCTAGAAGTCTATAGACTTTTTTGAAGTGCCATACCACAAATTTCTAAAAGGAAATTCTACTGGAGATTTCTATAGTAATATTATATTTTTAAAAATTTGACAACACTCCCGAAGCATACATGTGTTTATTAACAGCTTATATGTTTGTATAGTTGTAATAATAATAGGTATATTATAGAACCTACATAAAAATAGACATTAAAAATGATATAAAGATGAGGGGGAAGCTAAGTGACTCAGTGGGATTCAGAGCCAGGTCTAGAGACAGGAAGTCCTGGGTTCAAATGTGGCCTTAGATACTTCCTAGCTATGTGAGCCTGGGGAAGTCAACCCCATTGCCTAGCCTTTATTCACCCTTCTGCCTTGGAACCAATACATAGTATTGATCTAAGATGGAAGGTAAGGGTTTAAAAAGTTTTCTGTAAAGATGAAATAAAATTACTTTGAAAATTGCATTTAAAGGTATAGAAATCTTTTTGTACTCACTGAGAACAATTTAATTGAATATGCTTCATTATTTTTCACAATCTTGGTTTAACACTTTGTGATACAGCAATATAAAGAACTGGTTCTTTAAGTTCATTTTATTTTATATTTGGTTTTAATGGCTATCATAGCTCAAAAAAAACACCAAGATACATAGTTAATTTTTGGCTGTGCTTAGTAAATCATGATACTCACTTCAATCTCATCTCTTAATTATGAAAAGATTTTTCTGATAATTTCCATCTTCCCTAATAGCAATCAATTATTCTTAAAAACTAATTGGAAGGTTATTAACTGGTTTCAAAATGGGATGAAATTCATTATCTGGGAAATTTTAAGTAGCTTAGAAAATTCTGTTTTCAAGTTCTTTAGTTGTATAGATGTGAATGCTTTCATAAATTACATATCATTTTTAGCATCAAAAGCTTAGTTTTTTAATGTCTTGCTATTGGTGGCTTCAGGCTGTCAGGCATTATTTCAAGGTACTTGGGATGAGGTTCCTTGTTAGTGAGAATAGAAATCCAATATTTCAAAAGTCTTCATAATTTTAATTTTGGGGGCTAATTTTTTATTAGATTTTTGTTTTTACTCCTTAATGTGGTTAGTGAAGAGCTTATACTTGAAATAGTTGTCAGTTTTCAAATGTTTTCATATTCTTTACTTGTACTTAAATTTTTTGTAGCAGGAGTTAGAGCACCATATGGGAATCAACTTACAGCTATCCCAGGGAGAGTATAGATCAGTATGTCCTTAGAAAATTCTAGGGATTCCTAGTTCCTGTGTAATTCAAGGCTTTTACACTTTGAGAAATTCCCTCATTGGCTACTGAATAGGAAGACTAAATGTTTCTTGAAAAGAAAGGGATATGCTATCCTCTATTTTCTTTTTTTTCTGGTGTCAGGACTATTCTTATTGGTGTTTATCTTTAGTTTTTGAAGAGAATCAATAACATGAGGGTGATATTTTGGCTTGGGAGTTGGATTTAAGTGAGGCATAGTTATGAAGGGCTGTAGGCTTCAGTCTCTTTGCCAAAGTCATCAAAGTTCAGTGGCAGGACAAAAGTCAAAACAACTGTCAGGTTCTGGTCAAGATGGCGGCTTAGAAGCAGCAAAAGTTCAGACCTCTGAAAACCCTTCCTTACCAATCACAAACTGAATGCTCCTAGGGGACTGAAATTCAAACTTAACAACAGGACAGAGCTGGGAACCCTCCTTCTGGACTCAAATCAAAAGGTACGCCCCCCAAAAGCCAGAATCCTAGAACACTTGGGTCTAAGGGGAAGGCAGAAGGAAGGTCTAAGGACCCCTCCCCCCAACCCAGAGCGCTGAGCGGGCAGCAGCAGTGGGAACCTCAGGGCCCGCAAAAGTGTTGTTCTGAAGGGCCTCCTTGAAAGCAATCTGGGTCAGTCTCGGGACATCCAGCACAGAGGGCAGGGAAGCAGCCTGAGAGAGATGGGGGGAGCCTGTAGCCCCCTGGCTGGGTCCTTCCATCAGAGTATGACCATCAAATCTTGTTTGGTTTGAAAGATCAGAGATGCTGGATCCCTTAATCAGTGCAAACTGCAGTCAAGGTGAGTTTCTCAATCAGAGAGCATGATTGTAAACAGAGGAAGGAGTTCAACTTCTGGCCTAGCTTTCTGAAATGTATAGTAGATGTTTTAATAGAATAGAGCCCAGGTGAACCGTGAAATCTCACATTCTGGAGTTTAAGTCTCAGCCTTCTAGAAGATAAGAGTAGTTATGTTCATGTAGCCTGTTTTATCCCAATATACACTTAAAAGAGTTCTTTGTGTTCAGCATTTATTTTGTGTAGAGGAAATAAATCATTGTCCTTTACCTGATTGTAGTTAGTTCCTTTCTACTACTTTCTTTTTTGAGGAGATCCTAGATACGAGCTTTAAATAACTTTTCCTAAACCTATGTGAACTGATGCAGAGTGAAATAAGCAGAACTAGGAAAATATGCACAGGAACAGTATTGTACACTGATCAACTGTGAAAGACTTGGCTACTCTCAGCAATGCAGTGATCCAGGACAACTCTGAGGGACTATGACAGAATGCTATCTACCTCCAGAGAAAGAACTGTGGGAGTGAGATACAAATCAAAGCATATGATTTTTCACATGCTTTTATTCTGGAGTTTTGGTTTAATATGAATATTCTCGTATAAAAGTGATCAATATGGAAGTATTTTTTGCATGATACAACACATATAACCCATATGAAATGGTTTATGATCTCTGAGAAGGGTGGGAAGGAGAAAATTTAGATTCTATAATGTTGGAAAATGTATTCTAAAGGTTGTTATTACATGTAATTGGGAAAATAAAATATCTTTAAAAAATATTTTTTCTTGGGACTTCTGCTTGAAGGAATAAAGAACCAAAGGGTATGAGAAAATGAATTTAATTCTTCTCATGAGAGTCCAAGTTCTTCAAGAACTGAAATTAATTACTTAAGTGAGTGTAAATGTCCAGACAAAAGGGAGAAGGTACAACACCCTTGAGTCTAGCAGAAATTTGTACTATTAGATCTTCAACTTGAGATTTCTTTGTAGAAGCCTTTTTAAAATCATTTGTTCATTTTGTAAGAGATAATTTGGTTAAATAAAATACTGTAAATCTTCCTACCTGGGCATATTCAAACATGATATTATGCAAATGAGTAAGGAATCACTGACAGTCCTTTAAGTTGTGGAATTCCCTTCTTTACTTGGATTGCATCTCATAGTATGTGTGACATGTGATCATACGCTTATAGAGTGAATGAGGGTGCTGGTGGCAATATTTGTATTAAGTATAGTATTAGTAAAATTAAAGTATAGAAATACATTAAATTCAACAGGGAAAAAATGATAGGGAGAAGAAGGTAAAGAAGGAGGATAAAGTCAGAGAGTGAATATTCATAAGCAAAACCAATTTAAGATTTAAAGGATAGATTATAAAGAGGCAGGGGATTAAAACTAGAGAAAGTATAAAAGCTAGAAACTAGGATCTGGGCTTAAAGAAAAAAGGAAGAGCAGAGGTGTAGGAACAGAGTACTTCAATTATAGATTAATAGTGACCACATTCTCTACTTCTTTCTTGTTAAAAAAAAATGGAGACAGGGCAAAAAGAGAGGAAGAAACAGGAAAGGTTTAAGATGAAGGCAAACACACAATTAAGAATCATAATATTTAACATACATGGAATGGATTTGCTGGTAAAACAGAAGATAGGATGGATTAAAAAGTAAAATCCAATAATATGTTGTTTAGAGGAAACACATTTAAATGGAATGAAAATAAGGAACTGAAGCAGAATTGTTTGTATCTTAGATAAATTTTATAAAGCAGGGGTAGTGGGCAGCTGGATATTTCAGTGGATTTTGAGCCAAGCATAAAGACAGTAACTCCTGGGTTGCAATTTGGCCTGAGATGTTTCCCAGCTATGTGATCCTGGGCACTTCATTGTATCCTCCATTGCCTAGTCCTTACCACTCTTCTGCCTTGAAACCAATGTTCAGTATTGATTCTAAGAAGGATAATAAGGGTTTAAAAAGAAAAAGCGAGGGTAGCAATCATCATCTCAGACAAACAAATAGTAAAAATAGACATTGTTAAAAGAGAGAACAGGCTGGAGACAGGAAATCCTGGCTTCAAATCTGGCCTCAGATTCTTCCTAGCTGTGTAACCCTGGGTAAGTCACTTAACCCCAAATGCCTAGCCCTTACCATTCTTCTACCTTGTAACTGATACTTAGTATTGATTCTGAGAAAAAAAGGAGATAACAGAAATGACTTTCTGCTTTAAAGGCACTATAAATTATGAATAACATAAATATGTAATACAGATTCACTAAATGAGATAACATTTCGATACTTAAAGATACTTAAATTGGATTACAAAGATAATAGAAAAGCTGTAATAGTTTGGGACTTACAGTGTAAGAGTTTAGCTCTTTAGAGCTAACTATAACAAAAAGTTAAAAAAGAAAGCAAGGATCTGAATAAAATTTTAGAAAAGTTAAATGATTATTAATCTCTAGGAATTACTAAATGGGAATAGAAAGGAGTATGTATATTAAATTTTGCACAAGTACATTAAAACTCATAAATAATTACAGAAAGGTAGAACTATTAAGCAGTACTGAAATAGGTGATCTCTTAACTACTGACTTGGATACCTACTCTCCCATCTCTTTTAGACCTTTTTGAGGGTATTCTTAATAATGTCATTAGCAAGCTTTCTCTAGCAATATTCTACAATGGACCAAATCAATCGATCCGTTTATAAGTATTTATTAAGTGCTTACTGTGTAGGCAGCCACTGTGGACATAAATAGAATTAAACAATTTACTTATACGGTATTAGCATTCTAATGGAGAAAACAAAGATGGAAACTGTACTGGGGGAGACAAGTATATATATATAAAAATATGCAGATTGAATATAAATAAATATAAGGATGTTTGAGAGGGAGGGCACTAGCAGTTGAGAAGATCAAGAAAGACTTTATGTTGAAGGTGGTGCTTGATCTGTGTCTTAAAAGAATCAAGGATTATGTTGCAATCTCAAAATAACTGAAAGATAAAGAGAATATAAGATCCCACTGTGCTTTCCGTCGATTATGAAAAAGTATTTTATTTGGTAGATAAAACACCACCTTACAAATTCTTAAAGTGAGGGATCATCCATCAATAGATCAGGATCTTTCAGAATTTTTTGGAAGATATGACACAAATAACCCAACTCAACAACTCTTTGATAATAAATGTCAGATGAAATATGCAACAGAGAAAGATGTTTACTTGCCAAAGTATTTTTTCATCATGATGAAGGAGTTCTGAGCAAAGTCAAAGTTCAGAAGAGATTCCCTTTTGATGGAGAGTTCTTCCAAGTGTTCCTATTTTAAGATAACATTGTGTTACTTGAATCAAACCCCAGAATATTCAGAGCATCATAGAAGAGATCTGTGATCACTCTAGAAGACGGATGAATCCAGGCTTATTTTTAGCATTTTTTAACAGAAGTGCAAAATGAGACATACATTTTTGACATGATCCAACTGCAGCAACTCTCAGATCCCAACATAGAAGCATATAGCTAGACCCCAGCATGTGGGGAATCATTCAACACCTTGTGAGTCCGAGTCAGTAGGAGTTTTGGGGTTGTATCCCCAGTCAGGGATAACTGGCAACAAGAAGAGTTTACTATTTATTTATCCGTTGGAGAGAATGACCAATGATAGAACCCAAGTTATGACTCGTCTGGCCAGAATTTCTTTGGATTTGCTCAAGACATTCATGTGACTGTTCCTCATCTCATCAACATGATGAACCAGTTCAGGCAATGATGTTCATGGCACAGTTAGCCATGGTAGCATAGCCCTAGCAGCAGTCTCAGGCTCTGGAATAAGGAGACAAAGAACCTGGCAGAATGGGTGGCAAGGGAGACCCCACTGGTGGCAGGCTGCATAAGTCCTATAGGGCAACCTGCTGAACGGCACAGGCCCTACTGGCAATAGAATAGTGGACAGTGGCATGGGTCCTAAGAGCAGTGAATAGAGGTGCGGTCCCAGCTAAGTGGGTCTGGGAATGTACAGCAGCAACGGTGATCATTATCCGTGATGAGGATCAGTGATTTACTAAAAATACCATCAGTTTATTGGCTCTTTCTATTGGGTGGCCAACTGGAATGACAAAAACTTCTTCCTTCCTATCTTAGGAAGGGCTAGGCAAATAGGCTTAAGTGACTTGCCCAGAGTCTTACAACTCTGGGTCTGACACTCTACATACAGTGCCATGTAGCTGCCCCTACTATATTTCTTTTTTTAGTTTTTCTTTTCCTCTACTAATGTTGTCTGTGCCAGAGTTTTTGTTTCACTGAAGTCAGAATTGTCAGTAATAGTCCTAAGATTGTTTAAAACGTGTTAAGTCTTCTAGAAGACTTTTTGAGCAAACAACTTTGGAAAAATTGATTCTCATCAACTCAATGACTGATTCCAGTGGACCCATGATGAAAAGGTTACCCATTTCCAGAAAGAGAGGTGATAAACTCAGAGTACAGATTAAGCTATATCTTTTGGACATGACCAGTTCAGGAATTTTTTTTGCTTATTTGTTACAAGAGTTTTTTTGTTTTTCTTTTCTTTTTTTTTTCTGAAGGGGGAGAGATTTTTGTTCATTAAAAAAATAAAGATGTTTAGGGTCTTCTCACTAAGAGGCAGGGTATGGGGACAATAGTATAGTAAAGCTTTGCTTCATGAAGGCTCTGTGGGTTTTTCTTTAAAAGGTATTGAAACCATTCTTGAGGCTTAATTGGCTCAGGGTTTTTTATTTTGAAAGTCACTATGCAAAAGTTTCCCTTGGTTCTAACTCCAGGCTTCTGACTGGTAGACCAGTAGGATCAAAATTACCACACATTTGACTGAATCATTTCTTTTCAGTGACTATTATTTCCCTTCTGAATATTTTTTTTCTCAGCTATGGCAAAGTAAACTTCCTTTTGATGGCTGTCATATGTTCTGCAAGTGTCCCATTTCATTTCGGGCTCTAATGTGAATTAACAGACCAAGTTGGCTTGGATCCCAAAAAATTAAAAGAGGGAAAAGCACTCATTTGTACAAAAATACTTATAGCAACATTTTTTATTGTATCACAAAACCACAAACAAAATGGGTGCTCATCAGTTGAAGAATGAACAAATTATAGTGTGTTCATGTGATGAAATATAATACCATAGCATTCATGTTCTATTCACATATTGAATTAACCATCAGGTATTGATAGATATTCAGTATAGTGCACTGAGACATTGACCATTCACTGCTATACTTACTTTTTTTTTTAACTTTTACCTTCTGTCTTAGAATCAATACTGTGTATTGGTTCCAAGGCAGAATATTGGTAAGGACTAGGCAATGGGGTTCAAGTGACTTGCCCAGGGTCACACAGCTAGGAAGTGTCTGAGGCCAAATTTGAACCCAGGACCTCCCGTCTCTAGGCCTGGCTCTCCATCCACTGAGATACCCAGCTGCCCTCTCACTGCTATACTTTTATAATAACTACATGTAATAAAGTCTGTTCCATTGATTAGAAAAAATGATCTTTGTTTCAACTTTGGATTGTATAGATTTGAGATCTTTAAAAGGGGGCAGCTGGGGTGGCTCTGTGTATTGAGTCAGGCCTAGAGACCAAAGGTCTTGGGTTCAAATTTATCTCAGATACTTCCTGGCTTTGTGATCCTGGGTAAGTCACTTAATCCCCATTGCTTAGCCCTTACCACTATTCTGTGTTGGTTCTAAGACAGAAGGTAAGGGTTGAAAAACAATTATTTTTACTAAATAAATAAAAGGGAGCAAAAGTCTCATTGTGGTTTCAAAATATGACTTAGGCCACTAGTCAGGAAACTTGGCTTCTGGTTACAGATATGCCACTCCCCACTTTAAAATATGTTTTATTGCTCCCTTCTGTTTTTATATCACAGTGGAATTTCTGAATCTACCCTTTTGCCTCTCCCTGGTTGTTTAGTCAAAGAAAAAGAAAAACGCCTTGGGCAAAACCAACATATTGACTGGTCTGACAGCATACATAAAATTCCACACCCAGAATTCTCCTCTCCAACAAAAGGCATGCTTCTTGCTCTTTCCTTTTTATTATGCAGTGTTGAGTCTTTCTGTATATTGTTTTCTTCATTTAGGCTAAAATATGCTCTTCCTTCCTTGTGTCACCATAAGCAAGGGGTATCTTTGCCCTCATGGAGAGAGAATCTAGTATGAAAGGTAAGGCATGATGGTAGAAGCCATACTTCTGGGACAAAGGCACAAAGCATTATGGGAGTGCGAAGAAGGAGACATCACACTTTAAGCCCCAGAGAACTGGAAAGCTTTTGGAACGACGTGGCGTTTGATCCAGGCCTTGAAGAATGGATAGGAATTAGGTAGAGAAAGAGGTTTTGGCTAAAGCCAAGAAAGGTGAAGGAGAAGAAGGGGGAATAAGGCTGATAAAGTAAGTTAGGGGCATATGATAAATGGCCTTGAATATGAGGGCCAAGAATTTGGTTTTTATCCTGTAGGCAATATTTTTGAAGCGTTTTAAAAAGTATTTAACAAGTTTTTCTGATAAAATGCCTAGCCACTACTCAGTGATAAAGGGTACCGTTTCCCAGGGCCTTTGACTATTGGGCACCTATGCTACACTCCACTAACTCCAGTCTGCATATTTCTATCTGTTTTCAAAGGGGATGCACTAGTATTTTTGTATCTAGACCCCCACAGAGCCCAAATGTAGTCTCTTATTGGGACAATAAAGGACAAAGTTTGTAATGGTAATTCTCTGTCTTTTCTGAAAAAATAATATTTGAAAGCCCATGGGCAGCATAATTTAGAAGCAGATAACCAAGTGGATTTTAGAAAGAAGCATTAGTGTCAGTATCTCACAGTTGATTCTGATGAGGTTGCTATTTCTGATTATATTTTGGAAGCATCACTTATGGGTCAGTTTACAAACAGCATCTGGGAAAGCATCCCACCCGTAGGGGTGTTTAATGAAAACCACAGTAAAAATATTCATAAATAAAGTATCCGAAAGTTTGAAATCATGTAAGGAACTGCCATCTTAGTGGTATGATAATAATTAAAACGTATAGTTTCTATTTCACTATTCAGAAAAATTATTTTTAGTAGGTTCTAAGCTGAACAACTCCAAAGAAAGCACCTCTTTGAGACAGTTGTGTAATATGTTTCCATAAGATAATCACTTCACTTGCAGCTGTTCTACCTTAGGATAATTTATGAAAGAAAAATCTAAAGCAGTTGCTCTTGGTGAGCACATTTAATAATGGATAGCAGCTTGGTGTAGTGGAGAGAGAATTTATCTTCAGTCAGGAAGGCTGGATTCAAATTCTTCCTCTGATATTTCCAGGTTATATGACAATCAAGTTACCTACCCTGCCAGTACTCCAGGCAACACTGAGATGTAAATCGTGGTACAGTTGCAGATACTTACTGGTATAAAGTTCACTCATTATTATTCCCCAGATCTAATAAATTATAGATTGGAACCATCTCCCCCGCCCTCCAAAAAAAAATTAGTGATAGTTATAAAGCATGAAAGGAAAAACATTAAGCTTATTAGGATTCTCTAATTTGTGACTTTCTATATTTTTCTTCCTCAAAATCAAACCATTTACTGCTTGAAACTTTTTTTTGTGAAAAACACCAAGTAGAAAAAGTGAAAAAATGAGCCTATTTAGCATTGGGAGAAATTTGGAGATGGAGGAATAAAAAATATTTTACCTCTAGGGGACTGGAAAGTCTTTTTAAAAGCTACCACAATCAAGTCCATCCTAGTAGCTAAATAGGATCCATTTTTGTTGGTATTTTATACTTCACCCGTAGCATTAAAAGGATGGATGCAGTGTGTCCTTTTCAAGTGGACAGAGGAAAGTGGGAGGCTTATTTCCTTCCTTGAGGATTATATTTAGATTTTTACATAAGGAACTCTAGTGGTAAGCCCAGTACCGGCCTTTAAAACAAAATGAGATTTTGTCTTAGAGTGGAAGGGAGCTAGATAGTATAGCTATCAAAAAATATATTAATACCATAATCTGAGCTTGAAGCATGTCTGCCAGAAACAATTTGTATTAATTTAATATTATTCTGCATTCAGCTGTTTCTAGCTTAAAGAGATGTCCAAAGTGGCATAGTGCCTTCATGCCCTTTTTGTTTCCTCAAGACAATTTGAGTTAACATTTATAGGACTCTTGAACAAAGACCATAATATGTTCACGTAAAAGTTTGGATTAAGGTTCTTAAGAATAATAGTCAACTCAATTCCTTCTTTAACTATTCCTTTCAAGGATTTGTCTGTCCTATTCAGAGTGACCTCTTCCCTCTGATCAATAACTCAATCCTTTCTAAATTACAGAAAGGGGCACTTCCTCTGGGTGAGTCAAAAGCCAGTGACTTCAGAGGATCCAGAAGGCCAAGCTATAATCTAGATTTGCATTAAACTCAATTTATCTCTATCCCAGGAACCTTGGTCCTTTACCTTTCACTCATCTTCTAAAAGGGAAAAATCTGGTAAGGATTTTAGGATGGAGAAAATGTATTTCTAAGAAATATTTATTTCTCAAAAAAATTTTAATTTATTTCTAAGAAAATATTCTTTCATAATAGTATTTGTTGATCTGAAAAGGAGAGTATGCTAACACAATAGGAAAAAGACTTTAATTTGCTTTGCCTTTACCATAAACTCAAGTGTGTTTGGTTAGAGATTTTGAATGAGAAAGAATATTTCCTCTCTTAAAACAAATACAGGTTTTAATATGGGATGACCCTCTGGGAAGGGAGGGGAAGCTATACATGGAATACTATGGTGACGTTAGAAATAGAAAATCTCATTAGCACTTATTTTTAAAATAAAGAATTGAAGTCAAAGTATTGTTTTTCTTTGACTTTAATTTTTTACCATCACAACTGAATGTTCTTAACATAAGTTGGAGAGTTTTTCTTGTGAATTCTCATTAGGGCCAACAGTTGTTGGCTCTGATTTATTTTTGACAAGGTCTTCAAGTCAGCCTATAGTTGAAAATGTCACACGTAATCATGCTAGCCATTTTCAACAAGTGACATATTTTAAAACAACTGGCCATGGTATTTATATAGTGAGTGGGTGGCCTGAGCCCAGAACTGGGAATCCTGTCTCACAAGCCTGTGCCCTGAGGACAACAGGTGTAGCCTCTCTGATTGACATTTTTTACTAGCTTTCGCAATACTTAATTAGTGTTCCTAAACACAGTTTTCCATATTCTTCATGGTAGGACAACTTGATTGTGCTGTTTTTCAAATGAATGTTTTGATTTGTTGCATACATTAGAACATCACAGCTCTCTGCCTTCTCTTTGTCTCTACAAAGTCTAAGGATAAAAAGCCATGTGGCAAAATTTTTAAACGTTTGTAAGCTGAAGATTTTTGTTTTTGATTCTTCAAGTAAACTTTGAGGCAGGAGGAGGGTTCCTGTTCCCCCAGTGTATCCCATCTTATTTGCATGTTTCACTTGGCAACCTTTGAAGGGTATTTTGCAAGGTGACCTACTTAAAATAGACTCCCTTTAAAGTCATGTTGTTAAGAAGTTGTGCATTGCCCAGGTCCATTGATGTCCGCGTCTGTATTCACCGGTACAATTCAGCTCTCACTATTATTCCATTATAGCTGAAACCGTCTTCGAAGGTATATACTCACACTAGGACATGCTGGCCTGTTTGGCAAGAGACCACTCGATCCATCTTGACCCTTTTGCACCCCCTCAGCCCCTTCCCCAGCTTTCCACGGCTTGCTCTGGGAACGGAATGCGATCAGGCCTGCCGTTGCTTCTGGAAAGTAGAGGTCAGATGGCGAGCCTATCACTTCACTCACCATCCTTATGACTTCCCAGGCCAAAGCAGCCTTTCCTGGCTGCCACGCCCCCATGGCTATTCTCTTCCCTGTTAGAATTGAAGGTTCCAGAACAATCTGGCTTTTGTATTTGTATCCCCAGAATTTTGTACAGTGCCTGGCACGTTCCCACCGACTCACTAAATGCTTTTCCTTTCATTTAGTATCATCTCTGTTGGTCCCTTGATGTTTAAATACAACTACAGCGATTTTTTGAATGTTACCTTTTGATAGGATTTCCAGTGTGTAGGCAGTTCCTGGATATTTGCGTTGACAGAAGGGGGCAGTTTTGCAGATAATTCGGAATGCCAGTCTGGCATGACTTTTTGCATACATCTTCATACATCCCTCTGCCTACAAGGCTGGAAGTCAACTAGAAGGAAAGAATTGGAGGGCGTGCTATGAATAATTCACAAATGACTGGATGGTTGGGTCTTTAGGACTACTATACCTTTCCAATTGAGTGGCATTTGTATGAGGGTCTTTTTCTAAGTATAAAAATTTTTTTGTCTACCTGCAAAAAAAAGATTTCTTGTGTTTGGCCTGGCCTTCTACTTTGTTGTTCCTCATGAAAGAACGAATGCCGAAGTCCAAGAATCAGAACTTTAGGTGAGATCTTGAAATTCCCAGGGTTATATTCAAGACTTTCCCAGTGCAAAAGATGCTACTTTTATGTCTAAAACTCCAATCAATTTAGCCCCTAAGGAATGGGAAACTGTTAAATATTCTAGTCTTGTTTCAGTGGCTTGCTTTTGACTTCTCCCCTTAAGAGCCTTTGAATATTGCAAATGGCAAGAACTTGTCTTTTGACCCAGTTTTGGGGCTCAGCTATCTGCAGCAGTTGGTCAAAGTGCATTCGTTTTAATGAGCCTGAGCTGTAGGGAACTTAAAAAAGAAGATTATCTTCAGCTTGAGAACAGTGTTGTGAAGCTGAGAAAGAAGTTTGGTTGTTTTTGTTTTTGTTTTCTTGTTGGTTGGCTGTTTTTTCCTTGTAGCCTCACCTGCATTCTGGCACTCGTTACCCGGAGATGTCATTTGGGAGTGGCTGATCTATAATGTTCTTAGTACTAGCACGACTGGCACTTGGGGAACAAGGTCCCTCCCATCTCGCCCTGCCAGCCTGGCCATTGTGCGTGGGCTCGGGAGGGCTGAGCCTTTTTGAAGCTAAAAGCCCAAGAAGCAGCGTCCTCCCCTCGCTTTCCCAAGGCCGCTTGTTAATCTGGCCGAGCTGCAGGACAAGCGGACCAAGAGACGTTTGCCGATTGACTTGCTCTCCCCTCCCAGTGATAATGGGGCGCTCTCGGGAAGAGCAGGGCAAGCTGGTGTGGTGGAATAGTGGGTCTAGGCACACAGTCGGCGCGTAGGCGAGGTGGCTGGGCCCAAAAGGAGCTTGGGCAGAGGGAATTGGCAAGAAAGCGGCCTCTGGGGGGACCCTGCAGGGCTTCCGTAGCACATGTTGCCCACGTCCTCCGTCTTCAAGTGGTCCTTCAGTGGATTCACTCTTTTTAAGCGAGGTCATCTGTGCCAGCCCCGAGAACTCCAAAGACCTTTGAGTCTGCGTGTAGTCAGCCCAGCTTCAGCTCTGAGTGGGACCAGACTCTGCTCTGAGTGTGACTGCCGCTTGCACCATCGGTTCCTTTTATGGTGAGTTCACACGAAAAGCCACGGGCACTTTATGCTAAAGCCACTCCCCTTTCCCAAGCTGTCCCGCTCTCATGCACATGCATGTAAAACATTTCCCTAAACAGTGAGTGGAGTGGACCGACTCTCTACAGTACTCTCCCAGTGCGTGTGGATCCCCTCAAGGGAATTCCTGCTAGAAAAGAAATGGGATCAGCAGCTCTAGGGTTATATGGCTCACAAGCTCCTATTTTCCCTGTTGTTCAGCAGCCCTGAAGTGCTCCTTTGTTTGGGCATCAGGAGGATGTGGTGCCCTAATTAGGCCTGGGTGGGGAATCGCCTCTCACAGAGCTGCCCTTTGGAGCAGAGAGCTCAATTCACGGGAAGTGGCCGGCAGTTCTGCCAGCTTCTCTGCGTCTGAAGAAAGACAGATTTAAGGGGAAACAAAGAAGCCCGCCCGTTTATTAAGATGACTCGATCCCACTCGTTACTGTGGAGCCCCCATCTATAAAATGAGGAGGCCGGACTAGACAGGTGTCCCCGCCTTTTAGGAGACGCTACTTCTTTACTTATCCTAAAGCTTGGGTGGGAGCGTTACTATAACCTGTGAGGCTGCTTTCTGGAAGAGACATTTTCCAGGAGCTCCAACAGACCCAGAGACCATTTCAAGCAAAGAAGAGTCAGGCTCTGCATTCTCCTCGTGCACAGAGGCTGGGAATTCTGTGGTTAGAAAAGAACAGAACTTTTGAGGTGAAAGAGACTTTAGAACTCAAAGGATCATGGATTTAAACCGGGCTTGCCCCTCAGAGATAGATCTCCTAGCCCTGTGCACCTCATTTTTATCCTTGAGGAAACAAAGATCACCCAGATAATGAGTGGCAGAGCTGGGATTTGAGCCCACGTTCTCAGAGTCCAAATCCACTCCTCTTCCCACTGTACTTTGTGGTAGAGGCCTAATCAAGCTAAGTAATGTGCCCAGTTTGTCATGCAGTTATGCAAAGTGAAAACGAGTGTGGTGTGGTGAGAAGAATACTGGATTGGAACTCGCCAGACCTGCGTTTCAGGCCTTACTTTGCTAGTTATTACCTGGGTGAGTAGGTGTTACATTCTCTCTGGAGCTTCGTTTCCTCAGTCAGAGGAGACTCGATCTCTAAGTTGCCTTCTAGTTCTAAGAAAGCCTGGGCCTCCGGAACCAAGGCCAGTGTCCTTTATACTGACTGCATCATCCTGTTTAATGGCATCTCAATCTAAAGTCCCTTCCACCACCTCCGAAATGGTACGAGTCTCTGTGAGATTCTCTTTCAGGTGCAATTTCGGCTTCCTCTTTAGAAATGCCTTTTGTCATGTGTAGGTATCTACCATCAAAAACTGGGGCAAACCTGTGGGTTTTCCTTTACAATCGAGGGCTTTTCTGCGTCTCCTAGATGCTGGTTATTTCCATCTTTATCCACCTTTGCCAATTTTCTGGGTGTGGTATGAAATATCAGACTTTGGGGGGGTTCATTTTTCTTATTAGTTATTTAGAACAATGTTTCATTTCGTTATTAATAGTTTCAAATTATTTTAAGTATCATTTGTTCATATCTATTAATGGCATCCTCTAGCTCTTTGTCTTATGCAGTTATGTTTGGTTCCTGTGTATCTTGACCATCTTAACTATCAGATATTTGATGCAAAGATTTTTTTCTCCCACTTCTATTTTTTCTTCTTGCAGAAATTTGAAGTTTCATTTCATTGATTATTTATTTTACATTTTATGATTTCCTCTATTCTTTGGTCAAAAATTTTCCTCCAAGTCATACCTGATCTGGCTCTCTTCTGACTCTTTTTATGGTATGACCTTTAATACTGAGATTGAGTCTCCGGTGTGAGCTGTGATGGTACATAGTTTAAGATATTGGGCAGGAAGAATCAGTGTCTGCTGCCTCTTGTGGGATCACCAAGAGTTTAGAAATTGTCACTGCTTTGGGAGGACTAAACAGAAATCCCATAAAGTGGACCTTGGAGTGGTTTGGGATTGGAGACCAGTGGGAGCTCTGAAGAGTTAAGTTCCCCAGTATTAATTAATTTCATGAAGTTTTTATATTGTGTGTGCAGTTTCTTTCTTCTGATCCAGTGGATACAGGTATAGTCAATCCATGCTTCATAATTTGGTTTTTGGCGTTTTTGAGTGGCTGAAGTTTGCCTGAAGTACCTATTTTGCCAACTTGTTTTTATATTTTTTTTAAGTTTGTTTTATTGATGCTTGTGTCTTTATGACCTAGTCATTTTGGGGAAGAGATTAGACAAAAAAAAACCTTCCTTCCCAAATTGAATTCTTTCTTGTGACCAAAAAAAAAAAGCAATTGAGCAAAAAATAATACAGAAATTATGTCTTCTATATACTGGGTTATGTTTTAGTAGTTTTTCACTTATGTACTGTAAGGGGAAAGGCATGTTTCATGACTTGTTCTCTAGGCCCTCACTGGGTTTTCAGTAATACAGAGATTAACTTCCTTTTAGTAAATATTATTCTTTTGGCCCAGCTTTTTTCACTTTGTATCAGTACATACAAATTTTCCTATGTCTCAGAATTTTTATTATTGTTAGGCTACATGATGAGATCTATAAAGAAGCCCTTACCTTTGAAGAACTTATAGTTTAATTAGAGAGAAGCAGCACAAGCCTCTGAGATGTTAATTAGAAATAAGATTTCATTTTTTATAATTATTTTGTGATTCTAAACTTGGCAATCACCAAAAAGTCAAATATCTCCATTTACAAAAAAGAACCTTTACCTTTTTTTAAAAAAAACTTTTACTTTCCTTCTTGGAATCAATACTATGTATTGATTGCAAAGCAGAAGAGTGGTAAGGACTAGGCAATGGAGGTTAAGTGACTTACCCAGGGTCACCCAGCTAGAAAGTATCTGAGGCTAGATTTGAACCTAAGATCTCCCATCTCTAGGCCTGACTCAATCCACTGAGCCACCCAGCTGCCCCTTTTAGCTTACTTTTTAAAAAGCATGTAATAAATGTTACCATTTCTAAGCTATACTGCTTTTTTCTATTTCCCTCTAAAATTCCTTCTGTTTTCTGCATTTTAAGTGTTCCAGTGACTCACACTTCTTCTATTTTGGCAGTACTAATGTCACTATCCTCTCTCTTCCCCAAAACTCTAAAAAAAAAAGGAGTCTTTATATATTTGCATAAGCATAGTCAAGCAAAACATAACAACATATTGGCAATGCCTGAAAAACAACTATTGCATTCTTTTTTTTTTAAACCCTCACCTTCCATCTTGGAATCAATACTGGGTATTGGTTCCAAGGCAGAAGAGTGGTATGGGCTAGGCAATGGGGGTCAAGTGACTTGCCCAGGGTCACACAGCTGAGAAGTGTCTGAGGCCAGATTTGAACCTAGGACCTCCCATCTCTAGGCCTGGCTCTTAATCCACTGAGTTGCCCAGCGGCCCCCAACTATCACATTCTTCACCTTTAGTTTATCACTTCACTGTCAAATGATGCAAGGCACAATTCATCATTATTCTTCTGGAGTCATCATTCCCTATATTCCTGTCTTTCACAGTTGTTTTCCTTTATAATGTATCATAATTGGATAATTTAGTCTCCTGGTTCTGCTCACTTCACTCAATATCTGTCCTCGTAAGTCTTCTATGTTTCTTCAAAATCCATCCCTTTCATCATTTTTATAGCCATATATATGTGTATATATACATACATATATATTATATATAATAATTGGTTCTCCAACTGATAAATACCCTCTTTATTTCCAGCTCTTTAACATAACAAAAATACTGAGAAATATTTTTAATATCTTTATATAAAATTTTTAACTGCTTGCCTTCGGTCTTAAAAGCAATACTGTGTAAGGGCGAGGCAGTGGAATATTAAATGATTTGCCCAGGGTCACTCAGCTAGGCCTGGATATGTCTGAGACCAGATGTAAACCTAAGCCTTCCATCTCTTCGCCTGACTCTCAATACATTGAACCACCGAGCTGCCCCTAAATATTTAAAAAATACATTCAGTACCTTTTCTTCTTTTTTGATCCCTTCGGTATGCATGTCTAATAGTGGTATAACCAAGTAAGAGGATATATATAACAACTAATTGACTTTTTGAGGACACATTCAAATTGCTTTTCAGAATAATTAGTATAATTTCATTTTAGCTCTAACAGCAATGCATTAGTTTGACCATACTTCTACATCCCTTCCAACAATTGTGATTTTCCTTTGTGTTTTTGTCATCTTTGGCCATCTGGGCTTGCAAGATAATATCAGAATTATTTCAATTTGCACTTTTCCTATTATTAGGGAGTTGGAATATTTCATATGATTGGTGATAGGCTTTTTTTCTTCTTTTGAGTACTTAATCATATCCTTTGATCATTTATTTTTTAAGGGATGGTTCTTTTTCTTATTTATACATTTGAATATACACCCTATATGTAATATCAAACTTTTATAAAATAATTTTACTGTAAGGCTCCCACCCTGAGTTAACTGTTTAATTTTGACTTACTTGATTTCATTTTATACAAAAAAAATTTTTTTATTTGATGTAATCAGAATTATTCGTTTTTATTCTGGTGTTGTTTTTTTTTTGGTCAAGAATTCATCTCTCATCCATACTTATAAAAGGTATCTTTTCTCTTAGTAAAATAATAAGTTTAAGTTCTATGCCTAAATTTTTTTTAACCCCTTACCTTATATCTTGGAATCAGTACTGGTTCCAAGGCAGAAGAGTGGTAAGGGCCAGGCAATGGGGGTTAAGTAACTTGCGCAGGGTCACACAGCTGGGAAGTATCTGAGGTCACATTTGAACCCAGGACCTCCCGTCTCTAGGCCTGGCTCTCAATTTACTGAGCCCCCCAGCTGCACCCCTCTCTATACCTAATTTTTGTAGCATTGCTTTCTAGTTTTCCTTACAGGTTTGTCACATAGTGAACTCTAGCCCCAGTATTTGGGGTCTTTTTTTACTCCTCTATGTTTGTATCTGATTTGCTCTCCACTGGTTGATTTTACTATTTTCTAACCAGTAGCAAAGTAGCTTTGGTGATACTGCTTTGTAAGATAGTTTTATATCTAATACTACCAGACCCCCAAACTACCTGCTTTCTTTCATTATTTTCATTGAGATTCCTTGGCTTTTTGTCTATAGTCAGCAAATATTTTATTAAGGACCTACTACGTGCCAGGTGCTGTGCAAAGCACTGGAAATACAAATGAAGCGTTGGATTTTTAAACAACATTCTCAAGGAGCTCAGTGTAATGGGGGACACAGCATGTAAAAACAAGATGTACACAGAGTAAATCAGTGATTTAGGAAAGGCACTAGGATTAAAGAGGATGGGGAAATCCTTATTGCTGACGGTGGCACTTGAAGGAAGCCAGGAGGCAGAAATGAGGAGAAAGTTCTAAGATGGAGGGGGCTGAAAATGCCCAGTCAGGGGTGTGCCCTGTTCAAGGAAGCAGCTGGAAGGGCAGTGTTATTAGATGGGAGCAGGAGCTGGGGGAGGCGTTAAAAGCCTGAAAAGGTAGCTAGGGTGATGAGGGGCTTTAGAAACCAACCAGGATTTTCTGTTTGCTGGTAGAAGTATTGAATAGGAAGATTGGCATGGTCAGACCTGCACTTTAGAAAGATTTGTGTTCCTCCAGATGAATTTTGTTATAGATTTTCTTCTAGCTCTGTCTTTTGGTAGCTTTATTGACATGGCACCGAATAAGTGAATCGATTTAGATAATGCTGTCATTTTTATTGCTTCCACATGGCTCAGCTCTAAGTGGTTAATATGTCTTCCGTTTATTTAAATCCACTTTTATTTCTATAAAGAATTTCATAGTTGCATAGTTCCTGAGTGTCTTGGAAGGTGTTTTCCTAGATGTCTTATATATTCTGTAGTTACGTTTTAATGAAATTCCCTTTCTGATTCCCAGCTGGATTTTGTAGGTAATACCCAGAAAGCCTTATGATTTGTGTAGGTTTGTTTTATATCTACTACTTTGTTGAAGTTATTGTTCCAATCAATTTTTCATGTTAACTACTAGAATTCCTTAAGAAGATCATAAAGGCATCTGCAAAAAGATACAATACTGTATCTCCTTTGCCTGTTCTTACTGCTTTAATTTCTTTTTTCTCACAGGTATAGCCAATGGTTTCTAGTCCTGTATCAAAGAAAGGCGGTGATAAATGGACATTGTTGCATTGCCATTGAGCTTATTAGAAAGATATCTCCCTTAACATATTAAGCTGGGTTTTTATATTTGATACTATTTAACCATATTAAGGAAAGATCTATCTATTGCTGTAATTTTTAATACTTTCAACAAAAGTAGATGTATTTTGTCAAAATACATCTGTATCAGGGGCAGCTGGGTGGCTCAGTGGATTGAGAGTCAGGCCTAGAGACAGAGGTCCTGGGTTCAAATTTGACACTTCCTAGCTGTGTGACCCTAGGCAAGTCATTTCAACCCCATCGCCTAGCCCTTACCACTCTTCTGCCTTGGAACCAATACTCAGGATTGAGTCTAAGACAAAAGGTAAAGGTTTAATATATATACATATGTTCATAAAATCCGGTGATTCTATTATTTTAAAAATTAACACGGTCAATTATGTGTTAATATTGAACCTCCTGTCCATTCCTGATCCTCAGTGTATAGTTTTTTACACATTGTTATAGTTGCTTCATCAATCTTTTATTCAGCAACTTTGTATCAATATTCATCAGGAATTCACAGATGATGATAAAAGGAAGTAAGAGTAGAACACCATCAGGGTAGTTGTGCGTTTGTTGTGTACTTCTTTTAAAAGGAGCAGCTCATGGTTTGGATTGAGAGCCAGACCTAGAGACTGAGTTCCAATGTGGCCTGAGACGCGTCCCAGCTTTGTGACCTGGGGCAAATCACTGGCCCCCCACCTTTCTTCCTTGAACTAATACACAGTATTGATTCTAAGATGGAAGGTAAGAGGGGTTTTTTAAGGTATATAAAATAAAGATTGGTAGAGTCACAGATTATCCTTTTCTGTTCTTTGTATTTCCAAATGGCCATATTTGTTGATGTTCATCAAGTTTATAATAATAATAAAAAGAAAGTTTAAAAATGATATCAGCATTCTGAGAAAGGAAAAACATTTCTGACTAAGAGGGAATCAGGAAGGCCTTTCTGGAAGAGGCGACAGTCGCACTTGGTCTTCAAAAAACTTTAATAGTGTTTGAATTGTTGAAAGGATGGATGGAATTTCAACAAGCAGAGACTGGGTTTGGGAGAGGATTAGTAAACTCTTGAGTAAAGGCACAAAGGTGAAAAAAGCACAGGATATAGAACAGTCCCACTTGGCTAGAGTCTAGTGAATCGGAAAGAGCTGATGAGATGGAAGGCACATAGTTACCGATTGTGAAAGACTCTGAGTGTGTGGAAAGTTAAGATTCATTTGTGCTCCTCCTGCTCACGCTTGGCCCTCTGTTGTCCACGTGAATTTCTTCCTCAGCTCCTATGGTGTCATCCAGACGCTGGGGAGCCTGTGGCTAGTTAATTTTGTAGTGAGCAATCTATTTTAAGAGATTGATATTTTTAAACTAAAAATACAGCCTCCAGATAATTTCAGTTGTCAATGACTATGCTAAGGTCTCTGGATTTTAAACATTTTAGGAAATAGAGAATTATCGTATGGTTTTAAGCACTGGAGTAGAATGAATTGTTCTGTGGATGATTTAGAGGAGTGGGTTAGGGTTGGGAACTGAATGCAGGGATGGATGTCAGGATCACAATTGTTTAGGTAAAAGGAAATGAGAGCTCAAATTAGTGGTGGCATTACAAAGAGAAGTATGGGCATATTTGAGTTAGAAGTAATAGGACCAGGGAATAATTACATCAAAGAATCCAAGATTTGCAGGTAACTATGTGGTCATCTAGTCTAATTCTGATTTGAAATGAGAATAAAGTCCCAGACAAGTCATTTAAAATTCTCCATTCGGGGGAGTTCACTAACTCCTTAGGCTATTGGCATTGGCACTCATTGTCAGGCATTTCTTCCATAAGTGTTTCTTCTGGGCATAAATCTAATTCCTCTTTTATATGACAGATTTTCAGATAATTGGAGGCTGTGGTCTTTTCTCTCCAAGTCTCTAGTCTAAATATCTGCGTGTCTTACAACTGATTCTCTGGGTCCTGGTCGCCAAGTCCTTCACCACAGTAGTTCCCCCCCCCTCTAGGTGTACTCTATATCTTTTCCAAAATTGGCACCTAAACCTGAATGTAATACTCTAGGTGTGGCCTGACCAGGTGATACGTAGAACTATCCTATTCTTTGTTCTGAACGTTATACTTCCATTAATGCAACCTTAGATCAAATTAGCCTTTCAGGGCTACTATATTACACACTTGACTCTTGTTTTTGTTTATAGTTCACTAAAAGCACTGGTTCTTTTTCACGTGAGCTACTTTCTAGCTATGTCTCTCCTCTCCTTTACTCATCCAGTTGCTTTTTTTTTTCCAGTTGAAGAGTAGGACTTTACATTCATCTCTATTAAATTTCTCTTTATTTTATTTGGCCCATCATTCTGTCCTGTTGAGGACTTTTTAGGGCCTAGTTCTCTCATCTAATCTATAAGCCATCACTCCCAGTCTTTGTCTTCTGAAAATATGACAAATTCAGCATTTATGCTGTCACTCCAGTCATTGATAAACATGTTAAGTAGAATTTTGCCAAAGCACACTTCTGTTATATGCTTCACTAAATCTTCCCAGACTAGCATCAATTCATTAAACTTCCACATTGGAAGCCAAGTTATTCAGCTATTTCCAACCCCACCTAACTGTAATATATCTTTACGTTTGTAACTGTAAAATGCTTTGGTAAAATCAAGAAATATACTTTCCCTGATCTATCAGGTGAGCGTCTGTCAAAAAGGGAAGGATAACAATTCACTTTTATATACTTTAAAGTTTGCAAAATTCCTTCTTCACAGTAACTCTGTATGGTAGTACAAATATTATTATCCCCATTTTACAGATAGGGAAACTAGGTTACAAAAACTTTTAATGACTCACCCTTGCCCATAAAGCTAATAAATGTTTGCTGAGACTCAAATCCAAGTTTCTTAAGTCCAGTGCTCTTTCCATCTATTGATTTGTTTTAATAAAAATTTTTTATCTTAAACTTGAGCCACTGGAGAAAAAAGTACTTCCATTTACCACAAAATACAAACAGAAGATTCTATGTGGAACTCTGAATCTTTATTTCATACTTCTTGGTTTTTTTAAGTATATAATAAATTTTATATTAAACTTTCAAAACTATATTTCTTATCTGTATTACCTTCAGTTCTCTTTTCTTGGGGCATTATTACTTCTACTTCTCCCATTTAATCAAAAGAAAGAAAGAAAAAACTCAATATTTGTGACATAAGCAGAATCAAGCAAAATTAATATCCACAGAGCAGCTAGGTGACTCAGTGGACTGAGAATCAGGCCCAGAGATGGGAGTTCCTGGGTTCAAATCTGGCCTCAGACACTTCCTAGCCGAGTGACCAAGGGCAAGTCACCCTTGAAACCAATACACAGTAATGATTCTGAGATGGAAGGTAAGGGCTTTTCAAAAATTAGTTGGTTAATTAATTAATTAAAAACATATGTCTCTATACCTTGGGTTCATCACATTAGAGAGTAGAATGCTTTATCATAGATTCTCTGGAAATATAGTTGATCATTGCTTTAAAGGAACTTTGGTTGGGTTCCTAGTTTAAGATGGGGGTATGAATGGCAAGAGAGAAGTAAAAAACAGAGCCCAAGTGGTTAAGCTTGAGTGTTATGTACCATTGGTATGGTAGGAAGAAGAGGAGGTTTGGGGAAAAGTTCCCGAGTTTGATATTCAGATGTGTTCATTTTGAGAGGTGCCAATGAACATTCAGTTAGAGATGAGGTGGCGATACGAGTCTCCAGCCCCAGAGAATTAAACTGTTTATTCCAAGAGCTGGCAATTTAACATTTTAGATTTTGCACAATAAATAAGAATTTTTTTTGAAATTGTAACTACAGTGTTTGTGGAATGTTGCATATGCCATCAGCAGGGATGCTGTGTGAGTTAATTTTGCTGAAAAATTTTTTTGGTCAATCTTTATTAGAAGGGAAGGCTTTTGATCAAATTACTTGCCATCTCTGAGAGGGAGGAGGGAAAAGTGGGAGGGGAGAGAGGGAGACAATTTGGATCTTATAATTTTGGAAATGCCTGGAAAATTATTATTGCATATAATTGGGAAAATAAAATATCTTTTTTTTTTTTAAATAAACCCTTACCTTCCGTCTTGGAGTCAATACTGTGTATTGGCTCCAAGGCAGAAGAGTGGTCAGGGCTAGGCAATGGGAGTCAAGTGACTTGCCCAGGGTCACACAGCTGGGAAGTGTCTGAGGCCAGATTTCAACCTAGGACCCCCTGTCTCTAGGCCTGGCTCTCAATCCACTGAGCTACCCAGCTGCCCCCATAAAATATCTTTTAATAAAATAAATTAAATGAAAAAAAGAAGGGAAGGCTGTTGTATTCATTTGAAAATAAATGGGATATAAAAACAAGAGAAATCAATCAAAAAATATAACTTTAAAAATTCCCAATAGTCTGCTTGTGAATTGATTGTTTAACCAGTGTGTAAGCTGCTTAGTGCCAGCATTGAAGAGATAACTTGATGAATGGGGCTAACACCCTCACATCTGTATTAAGTCTAAACTATACTTTTGGATAACTTCCTAACAGTTGTAACTTTGAAACTCATAGTAAAACCTTGACCTCATATCAGCAGCTGCCTTTCAGACATTTTAAACTCGATGTTCAGTGGGCCTCTCAAACTCAACGTGTTCACAACTGAACTCATTATTCACTAACCCCACCCTCAGCCCCTTCCCTCTTCTCATCTTTCCTATTCCTTTTAATCAGTCAGTAAATGACCAATGGCTAGATACCGGGCTCAGAGCAGAAGATAACAGAAAAAAGCAACAGAATTCTTTCTGTCCGTGAAAATAACTGTACAGACAAGATTTACATAGAATAAATTGGGTATAATCAGCAGGGAGCAGGCACTAGAATTTAGGGAGATTGTGGAATGCTCCTTGTCGATGAAATACTTTAGCTGAGACTGGAAACCAGAGAAGCCAAGAGGCAGAGGTGTGAGGAGGGAGAGAATTCCAGGCATGGAGGATAGACAGCCCGTGAAAACACCAGGCATCTGGAGACCGCGTTTCTCACTTGATAAGCAGCAGGGAGGCCAGCGTCACTGAATCAGAATATGTGGGAGGTTAGAAGCTATGAGAAAACTGGGGAGAGGCCGCTGGGTGGGAGGCAACATCAGGAAGTCTTTTTTATGGAGGCCCTGCAAAGGGCATTACCTTGCTCTTAGTCACCTTGGCTCGAAGCCTCCATGTGATCCTTTGCTACCTCACTCACATTTACCCCACCCGATTCTATCTGTTGTCAAGTCTTGCTTGTCCCTACATGGCACCTTCATTGTATGTCTTCTCTCTAGTCACACCCACCACTTTGGCTCTGGACTATTATAATGCCTTTTCTTTGGTGTCCTTGCCTCAAATCATTCCCCATTACAATCTTCTGCACAGTTGACAGTGATTTTCCTGAAGTGCAGATCTGGTCATACATATTCTAGTGGCTTCCTGTTACCTCCTGGTGAGGAAGTCCAGCTACCCATGCATGTCAACAACTGTTCTGCAATTTGCAATTTTGTAGAGTTACATGACTTTCCCAGGGACATACAACTAGTAAGAATTAGAGAAAGGGCGGCAGCTGGGTGTCTCAGTGGATCGAGAGGCCTAGAGACAGGAGGTCCTAGGTTCAAATCCAATCTCAGAGACTTCTTAGCTTTGTGACCCTGGGCAAGTCACTTAACTCTCATTACACAGTGTTCATT
This sequence comes from Monodelphis domestica, assembly GCF_027887165.1. Lineage (NCBI taxonomy): Eukaryota > Metazoa > Chordata > Mammalia > Didelphimorphia > Didelphidae > Monodelphis > Monodelphis domestica. The sequence continues at coordinate 279,937,902 of NC_077233.1, read as the reverse complement.
CTAAGACAGAAGATTATCCATATATAAAGAGACAGACAGACAGACAGAGAGACCGAGAATTAGAGAAAAGGCTTAATCCTGGTCTTTATGACTATGAAGCCATCCTGTTGACTATGTAAAATGACAACACTAATCTATAAGAATCAACTCTTCCTTCTCTATCTAAATTTCATATCTAACAAATAGAAATATCAGGTGTACTTGGTATATTATCTGAGAATCTTCATTTTCAATTTTCCAGAGTCTTAGCTTACTTTTTTTCTTCCTCCCCCATCTGGCACTAATTTCCTTCCTCTGGATCTTCACAGAAGCAACCCCAAATCTCAAGGCATTTCTCCTCTCTGGACTTTGGCTTTCCACCTTATCCACAGAGGGAAAGGATAGAGTTAGATGATCTCTGAAATTCCTTTTGAGCCAAAAAAAATATGACTTTAGCTCCTCGTTTGTGTTGATTTTATGTTTCTTTGAAAGTTGCCTCTTGATGCTGAAACATAGAACTTCTTGAAATCCCTTCCCTTTTTAGCTCCATACTCTTTAATTGACATATCGCGTAAGACAACAAAGACAAAATTTTTCCAAGGAAGATCTCTTCGTTTTTATTTTTATTGAGCATTAGCTTATATAGAATGAATGCTATTTGGCCTTTTTGGAAAATTACAAATCTGCTACTGCATGTGAATTTATTTTGACTTGATGAATTTGATTATGTGATAGCATAGGCAGATCTCAGTTTTGCTCTAATCTGGTTGGGAGACGTGTCTCCTTTATCAATCTAATTTTACTCATGTTTCAGCAAAGCGAGCTGTCTGCAGTGTCATTTGTATGGCATTTGTAGCATGGTCATGAGAGTTAAAAACAAGCAAACTTGTTTCTTTAAAACCTTAATAAACATATATATATATTTTTAACCATTAAAACAGAGACTGAAATAAATAGACTGCAAGGATGCTATAATGGCTGTGATTTTCACTCTCCCCGGCTCTTTATCATTAGAAGAAAAGAAAGGATGGCTATAAGGTTAATGGATTCTGCTGCTAACTGAACTTGGGAATGCAGTTTCATTGATTTAATATTTCCTCTATTAACCCTCCCAAGATAATGTCCCTTGTGGACCTCATGGCATACAGTCATGCACTTTCTTACCTCCATAAGTTTCTGTATTACATTGCTTGGTATATGGAGGAAGGGACAAGGTATCTCTTGCCACCAGCCACTTCTTTTTCCTAACTTGGAAGCCTTTCAAATATAGAAAGAGAATTTTCTCCACCTAAGGAGATAGGCAGTTCATAACTATTGGTCTACCCACAACCTTTTTTTATTGATACTAGTAGTGAATGAATGGCAGGTTCCTTCTAAGAATGAATATAATTTCATTTAAATTCTTTAATTCTGTTAATTTCAGTGAAAACTTATTAAGTACCCACTATGTTTCAAGGCATTGTGTGAGGTTGTTGGTTTTTAGTTGATGTAGAATGAATGGTATTTGGCCCTTTAGAGAAGTACAGTTCTGCCACCTCCTTGTTATCAAATAGAGATGTCTTGGCATGGCCAAGAGGGACTAGATAATGAGCTCCCAAATTATATATATTGACCTCCATGAAAGAACTTCCTGGTCTTTAATCATCAAGAGGATCATTGACCTATGTTAATTTATTTGTTAAATGCTAGCCTAACCAATAAATTGATATTCTTAACCAGAACCCATTCTCTCAAATATTTTGAATGATATTAGGAATAATATGTTGGGAAAACTTGGGAAAGCAGGCTGGAACTAACTTGTGAATGGCTTTAAATGCCAGAATTTGTATTTTATCCTTGAGGAAATAGAAAAACTTTGAAATATCTTGAGCCAAAGAGGAGAGACATCACTTTGGCAACAATGTGGACAGATTGGAAACTGAAAATAAAGAAATCAATTAGGAAACTATTGTAGTAGTTCCGGTGAGAAGTGGCAAGAGTCTGAACTAGAGTGATATACGAGTGGAGAGGAGAAGAGATGGATGAATGGCTGGCTGGCTGGCTGGCTGGATGAGATGAGATGTTGTTGAGGCAGTGTCTGCAATACTCCACAACTGACTGGATATGGAAAATGAGGAAGAGCCAAAAGTCAAGAATGATTAAGAGATTTTCAACCTAGACTAAAAGAGGGGAATCTTGGCAAAAATTGGAAAGTTAGGAAGAGGAAAGGACTGAAAGGAAAAAAACAATGATTTCTGTTTTGAATATGTTGAGTTTGCCATATCTATGGGATATATAGTTGGAAAAATCCAGTAGGATATTGGCCATGTAGGAGTTCAGGAAGAGGCTTGAAGAGATCTGGGAGTTTTGTGCTAAACAGGAATAGTGGAATCCCTGAAAATTAATGACACCTTTGAGAAGGAGGGTGTAGGAGAAGAAAGGATACATCCAAAGCTACTGGGTTGGATGTGTTTGATTATTTCAGTAGAGGAGACTTGGAAGGAGCAGCAAGACAAAAGAATTGAGAACAGTATCACAAAGTCCAAGATAGAAGACAAGATCCAGAAGAGAAGACTGCAGAGGTCAAGAGGGAAGAATGAGGAGTCCTTATTTGTCAATTAAGAAATAGTAGGTTTAACTCTTGAAGGAGCTTTTGAAATGAATGAGAAGAGTAGAAGTAGAAGCGAGAGTAAAGCAGCTTGTTCTTGGAGTTTGACTGTAAAAGAGAGAAAAGAGAGAGGACCATAATTTGAGATGATAGAGGGTCAAGAGAAAGGTTTTTTTGTTTCTTTGGTTTTTTTTTGTTTATAACCCTTACCTTCCGTCTTGGAGTCAATACTGTGTATTGGCTCCAAGGCAGAAGAGTGGTAAGGGCTAGGCAATGGGGGTCAAGTGACTTGCCCAGGGTCACACAGCTGGGAAGTGTCTGAGGCCAGATTTGAACCCAGGACCTCCCGTCTCTAGGCCTGGCTCTCAATCCACTGAGCCACCCAGCTGCCCCCTCTTTGTTTGTTTTTTAAGGAAGGGGAGAATGTTTGGAAGCACACCTTCCTTTTCTGTCTGACTTTTGTTTGTGGTTTTCCTCAATAAATCCTTCCCAGAGCATCCATTCAAAAAGTGCTAATGGTCTTCCTATAATCTCCTGACATAATATGGACACCAGTGAATCATGTTAGCTGTTTATCCATCCTTTGTTCTTGCCACATGACCAACCCATCATTTCCTCCATATATATCTATATCTATATAATATATATCTCACACATGTATATGACATCCATATCATCCATTTTGCTGCTACTTCTGGGCAATTCTTCATTGGTAGTCTGTTCACCAAAACCCTCTATGTTGATCTTCAAGAGACCTCTAACTTTAATTCTTCAGACACTTGTATCTAAACAGCTTCCCAAGTATATTGTTGTTAAAAGTTGAGATTTTATTACAGGAAGGAAGTTGTAGTCATAAAAAGTGCTCTTCATTTTCCCAAAGATAATTTAGTCTACTCCTCTCTCCATGTTCAACCATGAGCCTGGGTCATTGTTCGTGTCCAGTGGATATTCCAAAGTATGTACTGATGGACCATCTCCCTGGATTGTTCATCCAACTACATTTCATAACATGGACAGTAGAAGTTTTTAAGTTTATTAGGTTTTTCCTCTGTAGATAATCAGGCCAGAGTTTATCAAGTGGTTATGGATTAGGAAACTCAACAGTGTTCAGAGCTTGCCGGTGTTAGTACAGTGACAGTGTCATAAATGAACTAGTATCCAGAGGATATTACTATCTATATGGAATCTCTTTGCTTTAGTCTTTGTGTCAAATGTCCTCAAATGCTGGCAAACACCTTTGGCGAGCATATATCTCCCTGTTTTATACCATGCTGAACATTATTTGATTTTCATTAATTACCAGAAATCATTTGAAACTGAACCAAGTGAAAAAAGGTAGGTTGTTATGCTTGTGGTCATATAATATTAATGGAAGGAAGTCAGAAGAGTCCGAAGTTCTGGCTCTTTTTAAATAAGTCGTTTCCTGGGGTGACTTTAAGCAAGTCATTTAATGTCTCAAAGCCTGAATCTCCTCATCTATAGAACAGTAATAATTCCTGACTACCTGTAATAACCTACCTTATAATGTGGTGTTCACTTTAGATATTACTTTGAAAATATGAGAAAATATTTGAGAAATTAATGCACTATGTAATTTACTACAATTGTCATAATTCTTCACTTTTCCTACCATTGCTGGAAATTCTGGGGGAAATCTAAAAGCTTTTTCTCTTCTCCTATTATAGAAAAGGCTACAGATGGATCCCTACAGAGTGAGGACTGGACATTGAATATGGAGATCTGTGATATCATCAATGAGACAGAAGAAGGGTATGTGTACAAGTATTCATAATCATTAGAAGGCATTTATTAAGTGTCTCTCAACAGGGAGTATATACCATGCTGGGCTTAAATTTCTTCTGTTTACTCTATTTATTTTGTGGGTATTAATTTATGTGTTTGTGCTCTTTCCTTAGAGTATTAAACTCCTTGAGTGGAAGAATTGTTTCTGTTTTTTCTTTATCCCTAGCACTTAGCTCAGTGACTGGTACATAGTTTTCCTTTAACAAATGCTTATTGCTTGGTTGGTTAAGAACTTTTTGATGTAGTATAGAGGCATGCCTCAGAGATATTGTGGGATCTGTTCCAGGACCACCACAATAAAGTAAATATTGCAATAAAATGAGTCACATGAATTTTTTGGCTTCTTAGTGCATATAAAATTTGTTTATACTATACAGTAGTCTATTAAATGTGCAATGGTATTATGTCTAAAAGAGATATATATATACCTTAATTAAATTATACTTTATTGCTATAAAATACTAACCATCATCTGAGCCTTCAGCAAGTCTTACTCTTTGCTGGTGGAGAGTTGTTATTTAAGTATAGAGATGTCTGATGACAGATCAGTGTGGTGGTGGTTGAAGGTTTGGATTGCTGTAGCAATTTCGTAAAATAAGACAACGATAAAGTTAGCTGTATTGATTAACTCTTCCTTGCCCATGAATGCTTAGACACCATTGTAGGGGTTTTTTTTTTGTTTGTTTAGTTTTAATTTTTTGAATTTTATTTAATTGATTAATTAAGAAAATGTTTCTATGGTTATATGATTCATGTTCTTTCCCTTCCCTCCTCCCATAGTCAATGCACAACTCCCCTGGGTTTTACATGTATCATTGATCAAGCCCTATTTCCATATTATTTTGTTGTTGTTGTTGTTGTTTAAGATGTCTTTTATTTATTTTTATTTTTATTTTTTTAGCTTCCACTTGTCCAGTTCTAATTTTTTTAAATTAATTTATTTACTCAATTTAGAACAGTATGCCTTGGTTACAATAATCACATTCTTTCCCTCCCTCCCCTCCACCTACCCTTCCCACAGGACCCCATTGGGTCCTTGTGTCCTTGATCTGAACCCATTTCCATGTTGTTGGTGTATCCTTTTTTGTCCCTATTTATTTTTCTCTACATATCTACTAACTCTAATTTTTCTAAGATTTCATTCACTTCTCTTATATCTTTCTTATTTATTTTGTTGTTTGATTTAACTAGTTCTGATAGAGGAAAGTTCAGGTCCCCCACTAGTATAGTTTCCCGAGCGATTTCATCCTTCAGCTCCACTAGTTTCTTCTTTAGAAATTTGGATGCTATGCCATTTGGTGCATACATGTTGAGTACTGATATTTCCACTGTCTATACTGCCTTTTATCAGGATGTAATTACCTTCCCAATCTTTTTAACTAGATCTATTTTTACTTTGGCTTTGTCAGTTATCATGATTGTGACTCCTGCCTTCTTTTTCTCAGTTGATGCCCAATAGATTTGGCTCCATCCACTTACCTTTACCCTATGTGTATCTGCCTTCCTCATGTGTGTTTCTTGTAGACAACATATTGTGAGATTTTGGTTTCCAATCCACTCTGCTATTTGCTTGCTTTTTATAGGTGAGTTCATTCCATTCACATTCAGAGTTATGATTGCCAGCTGTGTATTTCCCAACATTTTGATTTCTACTCCTAGTCCTGCCCTTTCTTCTTTCACTATTTCCTTCTACACAAGTGTTTTGTTTTTAATCAGTTGCCCTAATTCCCACTCTTATTTTACTTCCCTTTCTACCCCTCCCCCCTTCTTATTCCCCTCTTATTTTCTTTACGGTCTTTTTAAACCATCCCCCGCACCCTGTCCCTCCCTTGTATTGGTTCCCTCCCCACCAGTCTGTTTGTTACCCTTCTACTTCTCTATAGGGCGCAAATCAATTCTCTGTCCCAATGGATTTGATTATTCTTCTCTCTTTGAGTCAATTTCAATGCACATAAGAATTAAATAGTTCTTGTCTCCAACCTCTTTTTCCTTCCAGTGCATTGGTGTTCTCCCCCACTCCCACTCCCACCATGTGCTTCTTTATGACATATAAATTTACCCCATTGTTTATTTTCCCATTCCTCTTAGTATTAACCTCTATTTTCCCCTCTAGTTATATATATATATATTTTAATGTCTTGGCATTTCATCCTATACAGTTTGTCACTGTTCCCCCTAAGTATAATTCTTCTAGCTACCCAGGTGATAATTACAGTTTTTAAGAATTACCAATATCCTCTTTTCTTGTAAGGATACATATCATTTTAACTTATTGGGTTCCTTAAAAAAGTTTGGTTCCCCCCCCCCCCTTTTCTTAATTACCTTTTGATGATTCTCTTGAGTTCTATGTTTGGGCATCAAACTTTCTGTTCAAGTCCAATCTTTTCTTTATGAATGCTTGGAAGTCTTCTATTTTATTAAATGACCATTCTTTCCCCTGCAAGAATATAGTCAGTTTTGCTGGATATTTGATTCTTGGTTGTAGACCTAGTTCCCTTGCTTTCCGGAATATCATATTCCATGCCTTTCAGTCCTTCAGTGTAGTTGCAACCAGATCCTGTGTTATCCTCACTTTAGTTCCATTGCATCTGAATGACTTCTTCTTAGCAGCTTGTAATATTTTTAACTTGGTCTGGTAGTTCTTCAGTTTGGCTATAACATTCCTGGGTCAGTTGGGGATTAAGGTGATCTGTGGATTCTTTCAGTCTCCACTTTTCCCTCTTGCTCTAGAATATCAGGGCAGTTTTCTTGGATAATTTCCTGTAGAATGGTCTCCAGGCTTTTTCTTTTTTCATGATCTTCCAGTAGACCAATGATTCTTAAGTTGTCTCTCCTCGGCCTGTTTTCTAAATCTTCCATTTTGTGGATGAGGTGTTTCATATTTTCCTCAGTTTTTTCATTCTTTTGGTTTTGTTTTATAGTTTCCTGCTGCCTTGTGAAGTTATTTGCTTCTAGTTTTTAAAGACTGAATTTCATCCCTGGCTTTTTGGTCATCTTTCTCCTTCTGATCTTTGATCTCTTTTGCCTCATTTTCAAACTGATTAATTTTGGCTTTCAAGACATTATTTTCTGTTTCCAGATGATTTATTTTGCTTTTTAAGTTTTTAGTTGTCTTCAGCCTCTCTTAATTGTTTTTTGAATTGTATTTTGAGTTCTTCCAAAGCTCGTGTCCAGTTCACTGGAGTTTCTGTGTTTTTGCTTGGTGTTCCTTGATCCTCCTCTGTTTAATTTGCTCTTTGTTCATTGCCTAGATAGAAGCTGTCTATTGTAATGTCTTTTTTTTCCTGTTGTTTACTCATATTTTCCCCTCCTCTCCCCCCCCCCCCCCCCGTAGTTGCTTGTAGTCTTGCTCTTCTCATTATGTGCTGGATCTGTTGTTTTAGGCTGTTCTGTCCTGAAGGGGCTTCTTCTCTGTTCTGCTGTTTGATCAAATTAGTAAAATCTTCCCCAGCTGACAGCAGAAGCTGAAAAGCAATTGGACTTCCTGCCCTGTTATCAAGGTTGTTGCCTATAGTTTGTTGCTGCCTTTACCCCTTAGTCAGCAAGGCTTTCAGATCAGTCTTTTGGGGAGGACTGTTGGAGCTTGAGCTTCCCTGCCCTCTGAAGGCTTCTTATCCGCCCTATTGATAAGATTGAGCCATGGCAGAGGAATTGATCTGCAAAGTTGGATGTGCCCTGAGGCCAAAACCTCCAGAAAAGGGGGAAGGGGCAATAGGGAGTGTCTTGGTTAACTGAGCTGCCTCTAAACATCTGTATTCTATGCCCTGAGCCTGGCACAGCTTTGCCAGCAAGGTACTCCCTCCAGACTAGCACCCTTGCCCATTCAGAGATTCCAGCCACTGCTAGAGGCTGTAGGTATTGGAGGAGTCCTGGGACCTTCCTTCTACCTTCCCCTTAAAACTAGCGTGTTCTAGAGTTCAGGCTTTTTGAAGGGCATACCTTTTAAGTTGGGTCCAGGAGAATTGTTCCCTAGTTCTGTCCTGTTGTTAGATTTGGTTTTTAGTCCCTTTGAAGGATTGTGTTTTTGTTGATGTGGAATGGTTTACAGAGGTCTGAGCTGTTATGAAGGTCTAAGCCACCATCTTGACTCTGCTGGGGTATTGTTATTTTAGTCACTTTCTTAGCTTAATTCCAAATTACTTTTGAGGATGATTGACCCAGTTCACAGCTTCACCAATAAAAGTTTAATGTTCCTGTCTTTCAAAATCCATTTGACTTTTTTAAAAAAACAGTTTTCTGGGTAGGTGAAACCTGCAGATTGTTTTGATCCTTTAGCACTCAATTTTGCTAGCTTTGTGTCTATTATTCTTGGCATCTTAGAGCAACTTTGCTTTTATGCAGGGATTTGTTTTCTCTTTAGCCCTGAGGGCCATGGATACTGTTGGTAGACCAATGGGTTCCGCTATTGAAGTGAAAGATAAGTTGAAGAGGAAAGTGGGGAAGGAGAAGCCTGTGACACACATGTATAGTCTCACCATGGCTAAACTCAGATAGAGTCTTAACAGTAGCAATTCTGTTTTACACAAATTTTGACTAAGAAGCAAGGTAAACAACATTACTAATACAAGGAGGCAAATTTGACCTCATGTGTCACTGAACTAGGTTGGGATGAGACCCATATATGGAACATGACTATGGAAGGGTGTACCTTCTTAAGAAATGAAATGGAGCAGCTAGGTGGCTTCGTAGATAGAGATCCAAGCCTGGAGATGGAAGTCCTGGGTTTAAATCTGGCTCAGACACTTCCTTACTGGGCCAAGTCACTTAACCCTCCACTGTCTAGCCCTTACCACTCTTATACTTTGGAACACAGTGTTGATTCTAAGATGGATTCTAAGTAAAGGTTAAAAAAAATCATAGCAAATGGATCTTTTTTTTTTTTTTATCTGCTGGACAGGGGTATAGGAATAGACTAACCAGTTGGGATACAGAATGCCTAGGAAATCAGGTTAAGAATAGATCAAAATTGAGGTTAGTAGTAAATCCCAGAATCTCAGATTTGGAAGGGACCTCAGAAGCCATATAGTTCAGCTCCTACTTGAATAAGAATCCTCTTAACAATATACCTGATTGTGTTCAACCTTTTCTTGATGACCTCTATCTAGTGCAGAGTATCCCTCTATCTCCCTAGATAGTCTTTTCCACTTTTGGATAGCTCTGATTGTTAGGAAGTGTTTCGTTATATCAAACATAAATCTTTCCTCTCTGTCACTTTTATCCATTGTTTCTGATTCTGTGCTCAAGGGCAGACCATATAAAATCCCTTTTCCACGTGACAACCTTTCAAATGCTTGGACGATAGCTATCACATTTCCTCTTCAATAAATCTTCTCTTCTTCTCAATTCCTTCAAATGATCCTCCTGTGGCCTTCTGAGCTAGGCCTGACTGATGAGTCTAGTAGTGGAGACTCAGGAATGGCATGAAACAAGGCTCTTGTAGACTGTCCTGACACTTAACAAAAAAGAAGTTTATTTAATAGTAGCATGGAAAGGACATTTAGAAATGTTATAACAGTGATTCAACTGTAGTCTTTGTCTCTAAATGGAAGCATCATCTCAGAAGTGTGCATTCATTTACAGGACAACCAGACATCTTATAAGTTTTGGGAGAACCTCCTGGTGCTAGATTGTTTATGCCTTAGGTGATTGGGAAGCTGTGTTAACAGCTTAATCCCTAGAACCCTGGAACATCTTCCTTCCATTTTGAGAGAAAACTAATCCAGCCAACTGGCAGGGACCCAGGTAATTGTTGCTTCTACCAATCCCTCCTATTGGAATGATCCTAAAGGTCACTTAGAGTCTTTCAACCACTTAATTAGCCATAGGGATATAAATCGACTTTTCTGACCTTTAAGGACATGCAAATGCTGGGATAGGCAGGCCTGGAGGAGCAGTTTAGTGCTCCTAAAAGAAAAAGGGAAACAGAGAGCTCCCCCCTCCCCAAAGAGCAGTGGATCATTTCTCTAAAGTAGTACAATACCCGTGTGACCAAATATAGGGAATGAAGAACAGAAATAGCAGGCTTTGCCTTTTCCCTCTGAAAGACTGAGCTCTAAGTTTTCCATGTGGAAGTTCACAGTATATCTCTGAATTTAAAATGATGAGAGTGAGAGCTCATCTAGGAATCTCAGGACTACTGCGTAGATAATAGCACTTCCAGCATAGTCAGGTTCTGAGTCATCTTTAGTAAGGTAGCTAAGAGGTTATAAGCATCTGCCATACCACATATATCTACTCCGGAGCCTGATAATAAGACTCACACTCTACCACCACTTATCCAGTACTCCCCAGATTACCAGCCAGAGCCTCCCCATCCCTAACTTGCCCTTAGAGGGATGACACCCCTTCAGAGACCTTTATTCAGAGGCTCTCCACTTGTTCCTTATGGGCCAGGCAAGGATTTTCCTTACCTTCATCCAGGGGCTTAGAGTTGGTACCAAGATGTCTAAGAGATCCCCAGGCTTCCAAATAAATTCATATTCACTGTAATTAGTTGTTGATAGCATTCAGAGATATGTCTAAAAGGTAAGGAATGGCCCTGGTCCCTCCACCCTTTCTGGGAAAGAGTTGTACAGATCATCTCAAGAAAAAGGAGACCTGCCAAATGAGAGGACCCTGGACCATTTCCCCAGGATATGTGGAGCCCTTCAGGAGGCAGAGACCTTGAGGCCCAGGCTACTCTGCATCGGATAGAATACAGAGGTACCCAAGAGGGTCAGCCAAGACTGTCTAAAGGCAATCCATTCTTATCTGGTAAATCTCCCAGGAGAATGGATCCAAGAAACCACCTTCCTAACGTGGCTTCTGGAGGTGGCATAGACAGTGCTGATAGTCATGATGACAAAACTGTTGTTCTAAGCACCCGTGCCATTATTCAGCAGCGTCAGCCCAAGAATGGTATGGGAGGTAGAATGGGATGTGATGGTGGCCTTGGTCCTTCTCTGTAGTGAAGTGGATGCCTTTTTCAGAGACCCTGGTAGAGGAGAGCTCACGAGAAAGAAGATTTTGTTCTGTGAGCTTTTAAAAAAATTAATGTTACATTAAAATTCCTACATACAGTCCCACTTTTCGTCCCCTCCCCTCACTAAAGAAGGCACCATTTGACAAAAAAAGATATGTGTATATATAAAACTGTGTCCTGCTTGTTTCTGTTTATCAGTTCATTCTCTGGAGATGGACACATACAAGTCATTCTTCAAACAAAATTTCTGTTGCTCTCTCTTGGTTCTGCCCATTTCAGTCTTCCAACAATTTTATGTAGATCTTTTTATATTTCTTTTTTTTTTTAATAACCCTCACCTTCCGTCTTGGAGTCAATACTGTGCATTGGCTCCAAGGCAGAAGAGAGGTCAGGGCTAGGCCATGGGGGTCAAGTGACTTGCCCAGGGTCACCCAGCTGGGAAGTGTCTGATACCAGATTTGAACCCAGGACCTCCCATCCCTAGGCCTGGCTCTCCATCCACTGAACTACCCAGCTGCCTCCTTTTTATATTTCCTAAAACTTATCCTGCTCATCATTTCTTATGGCACAGTAGTTTTCCATCATAATCCTATGCCACAACGTGTTTAGCCATTCCCAAGTTGTTGGGCATCTCCCCAGTTTTCCAGTCCTTTGCCCCCACAAAAAGGACTGCTATAAGTATTGTAGGCCATGTGGATTCTTTTTCTTTTTCCTCGGATCACCTTAGGAAATAACCCCAATAGTAGTATTCCCGGGTCAAAGGGTATGTGCGGTTTTGTGCCTCTTCTGGCATCATTGCAGATTGCCCTCCAGAGTGATGGGACCTTTGGTGGCAGGTCTGACGAGCCCCCGCAGTGCTGTCCCAAAGAGGTCTCACGTGCTGTCAAGGACAGATGTCTTGGCCACCAATATAGGTAGTTCGCCAGCTAGAGGCAGTCGGGATCCTTTGGGACCGGGCCTTACTCACAGTTTTGATGGGCAGAACAGGGCGACGTTGGCCGAAGCCGCTTTTTTGCCTGTAGTTAAGGCACCCACAGGACGGCCCTCGTGTCCAGGTGGAGGGCGGCCCCGCGCCTCCCCCTTTGCTGTTCCTTTAATGGTGCCGCTCCGGTTGTTCAGCTCAGCAGAGGGTGCGCACGGTCTGTCGTGAGCACCGACGGTGCCCCCACCAGTAGGGAGAAGCGGGTCCCAGAGGGATCCGAGGACTCGGTGCTGAGCGGCCTTGTTGTCCCCAGGAGAAGTCAGTGGATAGAGAGGTCTCATCTGCCCCGGCCCCAGCGGAGCCTCCCGGAGGGTTTGGCAAGACTCGCTCCCGAGCTTACGTTACTGGATGAATGGGTGCCTTCGCTGTGGTGAGCAGAGGGCCAGCTCCCATTCGACTGTCAGTCAGAGGAGGCAGAATATGAGGGCTGGGAAAGGACATTCAGTGTCCAGTGACTAATACAGGCTTCCTGCAGCCACCTCACCTTGTTTGGAAGAACCATTTCTAACCACCCAGCTATTTCTTTTAATATCTCATTTTCCGTCTTAGAATCAATCCTGTGTGTTGGTTCTATGGTAGAAGAGTGGTAAGAGCTAGGCAATGGAGATTAAGTGACTTACCCAGGGTTACCCTTCTTGGAAGTATCTAAGGCTAGATTTGAACCCAGACCCTCCTGTCTCTAGGCCTGGCTGTCTATCTACGTGCCCCTAGATCACCCAACTCTTAATAGGCAACTCTGGAGTGAAGGATGATCAGAGCCACTAGAACCCATAATATTTAAGTGACTACCTTTTTAGAACAGCCAGTTTTATGTCATCTTTGGATAAAAACAAAACCGAGACCTATGAAAATGGGTCCCCCACGGTCAGATGAGCCCGATGGCCGGCTGGCTAGATCCTCCGGGGCTTTAGGCACCGATTCTGGGCCCCTCTTATGAGAGGTGGATCTGGGAGTGACTTGTTCATTGTGGGACGGAGGCTCCTAAACCCAAGTGGTCCGCTCAGCCTCCAAACAGACGTCAGCAGCTTCTTCCAGATCATGTCCAGTCACCTCGGTTTACTGTTTACTAAAAACGTACCCGAGGAAACTCGACTCCAGATTTCCTGAGAGCTGAGCTCCTACTCCGTGCCTCTCCTGCCGCCATGATGTCACCAGCCCTGATAGGCATTATACGCCCAGGAGGTAGTGAGGGTCGCCACCCCAGGCCAGTGCCGTCTTTTTCTGGTCCCGCCCAGTGTCCCGAGGATAGTTCGGGGAGCCTTGGCAGGGCCGGTAGAGCGTTGCTCTCGGCTAGTCTGTCAGCAGGAAAAGAGGGGAAAGGCCTAGTGCGTTGGGGGTACCGTGGCCTCGTAGCCCTAGGTTTCCTGATCTACGTCGTCCAGCCTAACAAGCTCGCTCGACGGCCTGGTGCACCTGCTTTCTCACTGCCCTCACACGACGGTGAAGACCTCACCGAACTCCGGGCCCTTCCACCTCGCCGTCAGCCTTCCCTCTGAATAAGAAGGGTTTTCCCTTCCTTGGTTGTAGACTCCATAAAGTTCTGGCGTCCCTCGGGGTGTTCCTGTGGACCCAGGGAGGGCCTCTTGGTATCGCAGTAACCCGCAGCCTCTTCTATATCCGGTGGCTCCCTCCTTTCCAGGCTACTAAGACCTCTATGGCTTCCTGGCCCCTGCAGCTCTAGAGAAGACACCAGCGCCTCCAGGAGGCCTCTGGGCTCCCCCGGGATTCATCCTCAAAGGCCCTCAAGGCTGCCTGCAGAGGGATTATAAAGTGGGCTGGGAACTTTGAAGTTGGACTCCTTAATGTCCATATATAGGTTACAGTACCTCCACAGACTGGGGATCCGGGCCTCTCTCTCAGTCCCCTCTTTCAAAGGCCATGCCCAAGGCTTCTTGTAGGAGAGCTCTTCCTTCTTTTTTAAGTCCTTGCCTTCCATCTTAGGATCAATCCTGTGTATCGGTTCCAGGGCAGAAGAGCAATGAAGGCTAGACAATTGGGGTTAAGTGACTTGCCTAGGGTCACACAGCTAGGCAGTGTATGCGGCCTGATCTGAACTCAGGACTCCCTGTCTCCAGATCTGGCTTTCTATCTATTGAGCCATCTAGCTGCTCCTAGGAGAGGCTGTTCTTGAATACTAGCACACACTCTGCTCCCTCCTGTCATCCTCAGAGTACTTGTTTGTGCAGCGACTTTGGGCAATCCCAAACTGCTGTCTAGATTTCACCCGTTGACTCTAGCTATTATCAGGAGTAGAGAGCTCTGGTGAAGTGGCCTAGATCCCTGCTGTAGGAGGAGTTCATCTCTGTGGGGCCATCCGTGGTCCCTGATTGACTTAATTGCATTTGCAAAAGTCATTGTTCTGAGCTCCCCAAACCAGTGTAGCTCTGGAACCAGAAAGAGCTCTCCCCCGGCCCCTCTTGGCCACATTCTTCTGAGTTATTTGTTCCACTGATCCATCAAGTTGTTGTTTAAACTCCTCCAGCCCTCTGACCATCCTTGATGATGGCGAAAGACTTGCCCGTCTTCCGACTTCCTTGTTTCTCCTACCACGTGGATGGGATCGCATCCTTTTGCCATCTTGTCCACCCTTTTCCAATAATCCTGGGCTTATTGGTGTCCGAAGATGCAGTGGCCAAGACTAAACCAGCACATTCTTGCTGATGGGCAGAGTCCAATGTCATTCTCATACTTGTGGGCCTGGAGGACACGCTTGCTGTCATTGCAGCTTTCGGTCCTATCCGTTTTCAGTGCTATATTGTATGAACATTGAGCTTTCAGTCTTTTTCAGATGAGCTTCATATTTTCTATTTTCCTCTAACTTGTTCAAAAGGATATAAGAGAGACTTTGTCAAAAACTGCCGAAACCTCGATATTTTGTATCCGTGGCATTCCCCTGATCTGCCAGCCTTTTGACCCTGTCAAAAAAGGAAGTGGGGTCACTCTGGCATGCCAGTTCCCGATGAAGCCACGCCGGCTTCTGGTGATCACCGTTTCCTTTTGTAAATGCCCATGTACCATTCTTTTAAAGAAATCGCGTTTTAGAACTTTGCCCAGAATTCTAGTACACTGATCTGCAGACCCTGCCGCCTTCTTTTTGTTAGTTATCCTTTTCAAGTCCCGCGATACCTTCTCCTCCTCTTTTCAGTGTTCATGTTTGTCTACGTGTGTGTCTGGTTAGATGTCAGGAGCCAGCTCTGTCCTGCTTCACAGCATAACATTTGATGATAAATGTGAAAGCTTTTTGTACACTCGTTCCTTAGGAACGTACTGAATGATTTTATATTGTCAAATTTAACCTGTAGAATCTTCAATGGTTTTGAACATATATTTCATTTTAGTCCTAAAGATGCCATACGGGCCCTGAAAAAGAGACTCAATGGGAACAGAAACTACAGAGAAGTGATGCTGGCATTAACGGTGAGTATCATTCTCTAAAGGCATGTGAAAGCTTCTTGTAAAAGAAAGAAATAGAAGACTGCAGTTTCATATAGTTATTTTTTCTGCTCTTTGTATATTGAGGCATTTGTATTTGTTGATGATTAAATTTATAATAAACACATATGAAGTACTACATTTTAGGAAAAGAACTCATCTTGTTTACTTTGCATCATATCAAGTCATCTCTCTCTAGCTATTTAAGCAAAAGTGCTTTTTGCAAACTGATCATTCAAAAGAAATAGAATATCTAAAAATAATAATACCCAAATTCACAGAATGCCAAATAGACATCTTAAATAATCCAGTTGAAGAAAATGAAATTGAACAAGAACCCTGATCCTGATGGATTCATAGGCAAATTCTATCAAACTTTTAAAGAACATTAATATCTGTGCTATGTGCTATGCAAATTATTTTCAAAATCAGGAAAATACTCTTCCAAACTCCTTTTATGACAAAATGAAGAGAAGGATAAAGCAACAAAAAAGAACTTTAGACCAATATTAATTCATTCAAAATTTTAAATAAAATTAAATTCTATCAAAAAAGACTGTAGATAGAAACTTACTCAAAAAAACCCATTCATTGTGATCAGGTTGGATTTATACCAGGATATGAGTGATTCAACATTAGAAAATAAATTCACATAATTATATTAAAAATAAAAATATCTAAGTCCACATAATCGAAACAGTAGATACAGTAAAAATCTTTGAGAAAGTACAACATTCATTTATTCTAAAAATCCTATAAAGCATAACCATAAAAGAATCTTTCTGAAAATAGGTTTTTTAAAAAATCTACAAATAAAAATTAGTGTTATATGCAGTGGGGACACATTAGAAACCAATGTACTACCAATAGCAATAAGAAAAGAGAAAGAAATTAAAGATAGACAGAGAGAACATTATCCCAATTTACTAGTGACACGATGGCTTAGAAATTCCTATAGAGTCAACAAAGAAACTACTTGAGACAGTAACTTCAGAAAAGTAGCAGGATGCAAAATAAACCTATTTAAAAAAAGTACCTCCCCCCACCACCACCCAACACCTGTGATCCTTAGTATAAGTTCAAGATTTCTTGGTTTTGAGTCCTTACTAGGTGATTTTATGTAAGGTCTCCATATTTTCGTTTCCTTCTCTGAAATATGATGTTAATCCTTGTTTGTAAAGTGTTGTTTAAGAAATGAAGACAGCATGGTTTCATGAGAAGAACATAAAGCTGAGAATCTGAAAACCTGGATTCTGGTTGGTGTTCAGCTGCTAGCTAGCTGTGAGATCTTTAGCAGGTCACTTAACCCACGTCATACCTTAAAGTCCTTTCTAAAATGAAATAATTCCTGCCCTGTTTGCTATGCAAGATATGAAATTTTATTTTTAAAAAAGTTTTATAAACGTAAAGTATGGTACCTATAATTCAAAGCATTATTTCTCTTGCCTAACTATCTTCCTTGTAGGTATCTTTAGGAAGCAATAGATTGAATTTTGCTTTCCCTTAAAGCAATAATTATTTAAAAGAGAACCTGGAAACAGACTATGTTTGTGGTTGCTGTTTGAAAAAACTACTGCAGTCTTTAGACATGTATAGAAATCAAGGTCATAGTCAATGTGTGTAATAAATGATGATAAATCAACGTATAAATTTGAGACAGTGGGTCGTTTATCCTATTTTGTTTTAAAGTGCTACTTTTATCATCAGAGGAACTTTCCTTTGGCCTGAAGTGAAAAACTAGATCTTTGTGTATTTTCCTTACAAGTAGATTGAGAGGGGGCAGCTGGGTGGCTCATTGGATTGAGAGCCAGGCCCAGAGAGTTCAAATTTGACCTCAGACACTTCCTAGCTGTATGACTCTGGGCAAGTCACTTAACCCCCATTTCCTAGGCCTTACCATTCCTCTGCCTTAGAACCGATACCCAGTATTGATTCTAAGACAGAAGGTAAGGGCTTAAAAAACAAAACAAAGCAAATAGATTGAGATTGGGTAAGAAGTTGTAGAAAATCCTTCTTTTCACCTTTTGGCTGAGGTGTGTGTGACATTCATTCACTGAGACAAATGAGCCCAATCTAAAATATTCCATTACAGTAACATTCCATTTATCTGGAGTCATCAGGAAACAAGTTCTTCTATACCAGTGAAAAAATTACTGGACTGTGTGTGTGTCAGTGTAATGATATACTGTATAGCATCATTTGCTTCGTCCCTAAGTGGCTTCAAACTATTGTTTCTCTAATGCTTATGCCTATTTTTTATAGTTTTTCTGTCTCTTTCCTCAATGTCAGTTATCAATACTGTTGCTGTGGTGGCCCTGCCTCCAACCCCACTTGAGCTGAGAAACCAGAAAACAAAATTTGTAAAATTATATCAAAATTAAGAATAAATAAGTCCTGAAAGAAAACATAGAAGGCCATCTTTTGAGAAGAGGGCATGAATTTTGGCATCTCTTTTTTGGTTCCTCAATGTTTTTTGCTTACTCTCTGGTTCTCAGATATATTGTGAATAGATCAGTCTTCCAGATAAGTGTTGTCATACATTGTTTGTATTTGTTGCTCTTAAACCTACTCTGACCTAGTAAGACTTTTTTTTTTGACCCAATAAGACTTAAGAAAATTTCTAGCTCATTGCTTCAGGATCTATTTTTTTCTTTAAAATTTTTTCTTTTATTATTTTTAAAATATTTTTCCATGTTTAAATTATTCATTTCCTTTCCCTCCCCTCCCAGAGCCGACAAGCAATTCCATTGGGTTGTACAAATGTTAGCATTTGGTACCTATTTCTACATTATTCATTTTTACCATAGAGCTGAAACCCCAGATCATATACCCATATAAACAAGTGGTAAGTGATGTCATAAGTTTTTTGCTGAGTTTCCACTCCCACAGTTCTTTCTCATAAGTCCCTCAGGAATGGATCTAGGATAATTCTGAAGGACTTATGACAAAAAAAATCCATCAGAATCTATTTTAAAGACATCAAAGTATATATAAAATCAGACAGTATCCTATTCTTCTGTGTTTGCCTAGTTAAATTATCACTGCCAATTCAGAGAGGTGCCCCACACAGACAGACAGACATAAATAATGTCAGCCATGAAAAAACCTATCCCTCAAATATGAAGAGTCCTGGTTGAGTTTAAAAGATTAATTATTCAAAGAAAAGGGGGTAAACATGGATGCCAGAGGACATTCAGAATGGAGATTCCCATAGTCCCAGAGGAGTAGGGGTCATTTTTGGTTTGGGGAGGGGTTGGCAGTGGGAGAATGGACAGTCTCTTCCAAGGACAGGTAGAATACAGAAATAGGATGTTTCAGGATGTTTGGTAGCATTGACTGACCACAAGGCTAGTTTAAGCTGGCATGGGCTGCTGCTGGTAGGGTTCGTGATAGGCAGCTCATCAAGGTCAGCCAGCAAACACAATGAAGGCATCTGGGAGTAAACAAGACTTTTCTGGCTCACTGCAGGCCCTTGATTGGCTCTTTCCTGCAGATAGTCCAGTGTATCTGTATCTCATGGAAAAGACATATTAGTTCCAGTAATATTTCAGTGAGAGAGGGAGGGAGGAAAGAGGAAAGAAAAGAAAAGAAAAGAAGAGAAAAGAAGAGAAAAGAAAAGAAAAGAAAAGAAAAGAAAAGAAAAGAAAAGAAAAGAAAAGAAAAGAAAAGAAAAGAAAAGAAAAGAAATGAAAGATGAGTGAGTTGAGCAAGTGAATTTGTTATTACGGCTGAGTTTTCATGTACATTGTGCTGTGCATAAAATATACAAATACAAGCAAAATCTTTCTCTTATCTCTCTCAGGGTAGCTGTAAGTCTGGTTTACTCTAGCAGTCACTATTCAATTTCAAATTGAATTGGCTTAGACTTAGGGGCACTGAGCTGGTATCTGTGATCCAAACAGACCTATATAAACTGACTTTGGAACTTTCTGTCACCCTTTCTCTTTCCCTACACCTAAGTGTGAGGTGTCAAAGTGTGAGAAGTTTGTTAGGTTTAATTTAAAAAATTTATGGAAATGTACCCATCTTAAAACTGGTGATGTTGGTTGATTTTCAGTCATCATCAGTTAAGCAAATTAACTGACTTGTGAAAGCAAATGGTTTCTAGCCTTTTTCAATAACCCTTTGAAAATAAGACATATGAAGCAATTAAACCTTCAAAAAATTTTCCACAACAATCCACAAGCCAGATTTTCCAGATTCTAAATGGAAAACTAACAGAGTAGAATTGTACAATTTAAAGCTATACTGTATTAAAAAGAAATCTGTTTCTAAAAAACATACACATACCATGGGCAACAGCCATGGAAAAAAGAAGTACCCAAGTTATGATAAGCCTGAGAAACCAGGTTTGGGTCATGTTAATGTGCTTTTTTTTTAATCTGGAATTAAGATTAGCAGCATCCTTATTTAATACATTACTCCTCTACATCATATTATTGGTTAGCTTTTTTGATTTATTTATATAAGGTACTATGCTATTAAGTTAAAAGTAAATTATTTTAGGGCAAATAAAAACCCTGTAGTATAGATATGTAATAGAAAATTGTGTAGTAAAAAATGATGAATTTGTATAATTGGCACAAATCTTCCCATGTTGCTTTGAATTGAAGCAAAGGGATAAAAAAGCAAAACCAAAAGAATAATTTCTACAATGACTATAACGATGTCGATGAAAATCTACTGAAAAGAAGTCGAACTTTAAGTAATTTTAAAAAGCCAATTCCCAGAGAATGGAAAATAAAACATACTTTCCCACCCCAAGTACCCTACCCTACCTGCCATAGTAGAGAGGAGAGAGACCACCAGGATAGACTTTTGTATATATTATCAGATGGTCAGTGTTTTTGGATGTGTTTTCTTTATTGTTTTTCTTTGTCATAAGAGAATCTAGGATGGGAAGGGATTGAAAATCTCTGATATAAAAACAAAAGTTACCAATAAATGATTTTAAAGTGAAAAAACGAAGAACAAAATATAGTAATTAAGTTATGTCAGGTCCCTCTAACTTTACCCAGTTTCTGAAATTGGAAAAACCCTTTCAGTATGTAGTTGAGAATACTTCAAGGAACAAATTTTTCCTCCTTTTCCAAATGAGTGTAGGCAAATTTGAGAACCTTTCATAAACGTACCATACCAGGACTCACTGGTATCAAGGTTTAGGTAAACTTCAAGTTCCCTTTACCTAGGGGGGAAAAAAAGGAATAGACAATGTTGGGAATATCTCACACTTCATGCTGACTGTCAGCTCTTTCTAAAATGTACAGTTTGTCTAAGGCAAATATTGGATATTTGGTAGAATTAGTTTCAGGAAATGATGAAGGGAATGGTTTCAGAAAAAAACTGGGAAGATTTATATGAACTGATGGTGCAGAGTGAAGTGAGCATGAGCAGAACACTGCATATAGTAACATCAATATTATAATAATCACCTGTGAAAAACTTAACTATACCAATTAGTACAGTGATCCAAGACAAAAATTACTATATGCCTTTAGAGAGAGAACTGATGAACTCTGAGTGCAGATGGAAGTATATTTTTCACTTTATTTTTGTTGCTTGTTTTTTTGCATGGCTAACAGAAATATTTTTAATGATATCACATGTATAATGAGTATCATATTGTTTGATTTCTCAATGGGTAGGGAAAGGAAGGAGAGAATTTGGGACTCAAAATTTAAAGAAATTAATTTTAGCATTTTTAATTTTAAAACTGTTAGCTCCTGTTGTAGTTGTGTGTATGCTCTTTCACCTACAAGAATTAATGCAAGCTATCCCAGAAGCCTTTCCTTGTGACAGCTAGTATCTTATTGGCTAAGCCCAGAGAGAAGAGTTAAAATGCTCATTTTTCAAGGAGCAGTCAGTCATTCTGATCTTATTAAAATACTAGCTCCTTTTTATGCAAAACTAATATTTAAATTACCAGCTACTTTCCTCATTATTTTGGGTGTCATAGGACTTAGTGGAGCAAAAGATGTGTCCCAGGCATTTGCTCCAACAGTGATGGCCTCTTTTCTTTTCCAAATTAGGTGCTGGAGACTTGCGTCAAGAACTGCGGCCATCGATTTCACATCCTTGTGGCAAACCGTGATTTCATAGATGGTGTCCTTGTGAAAATCATCTCCCCTAAGAATAATCCTCCTACTATCGTCCAGGACAAAGTACTGGCTTTAATTCAGGTAGGCTGTGCTCAATTTCTATTTTAGGTTTGTTCATCTCTGGATGAGCAAGGTAAAGTGGGACCAGTTGTGAAGTGTGCTTGTCATGTTTTTCCATTATCTATAGGAAAAAATGGCCTTTAAATTTCTAAGATTTTTGTTTGTTTTTTAGAATTTCTTACAAAAGTATATTGTAAATATTTGAACCCTTAGGAATATTCCATTTTATAGGGTTTATGTGATAATATATGTATAACCCAGTGAAATTGCTTTGCAACTCTGGGACGGGGAGGGAAGAGGGTAGGGAGACAACAAGAATCATGTAACTATGGGGAAAAAATTTTAAAAATAAAATAAAATACATTGCATCCTGCTCATAAAAAAAAGAATATTCAATTTTAGTTACCTGGAAAAGACATTTATATTTATATCAGTTTGTTTCCCAAAGATGTTAGATAAATGAGATTTCCATATCAACGGTATCTATGATACAGAACCCCCTGGATTCGCTTTTTTGGTGGGAAGCTTGGAAAGACAAAGAGAGGGAAAATATAACTGCCTCCAAGTAAAAATTATTTTAAGCCAAGCCAAGGAAAACAAAACTAAAAAGTGTATTTTTGCAACTATTCTTAATTTCTTAAATGCGTTCTCAAGTAGATCAAGATGTAGTCATAGGCTTAGTGCCTTAACTAGTAAAATACCAAGCAAATTGATGCCAACTAGAGCCTGTAAAAAATGGACTTGAATACAGGACTACAATCCCCATGAACCTTTGCTCCACTTCCCCAGAATGCCTTGTAATCTCACCTGGGCCGAGATCAAGAAGGTATTTAAGCTGATTCAAAGGCTTTTGAGGGGCTCTCTCGGCTCTTTTGGACTTCCGTTTTGGAGCAGAGGCGTCTCTTCCATGATGTGAGGTTATTTTGTCTGGGCCTCTAGCCTAGGCACATGTTTCTTACTTGTATATTTTTTAATCTTTAACCTTTAATAAACCTCTAAAAAATATAATACTCCTTGCAGAGAGAAACTAATTTCTACCTGCCTCAGTCTCCCCATCTCCCCTAAATTTTAACTGTTACAAGCCCTCCTCAAACCCCCACATCAGTCCTCTATATCTGAGTTGTATCAGGATTCTCATGAAATAGTAGGTTTCGGAGAGGAAGAGTCTCTTTCCCTACTCTGTTCAAGGAATGGTCTCCCCTAAAAATAATCCTCCTACTTTTGTCACCCTGTTGACCCTCAAGGCTTAAGAAAAATGAAAAATAACTCCTCTTCAAAAAAGAGGGGAAAACGTGAGGAGCCATGCGCTTAATATGAACAATGCCATGCAGTTGAGACCATAGTGAGCCCCAAGCATGGTTATCTCTGAAATCAGATCATAGAGCAGCAATAGGGGTTTTCCTCACCCTCTTAACCTTGCCTTTATAAATGTTATCTAGACCTTTGTCACCGGAATAGGAATTACAAATATTATGAAAACAAATTAGAAATACAAAGCACGAGATTTGTACCACAGTACACTGGAGACTTACATTCCAAACCCAACTTTATTAACACACCATATGACTTGGACTCAGTCAGCAAGCAAGAATTTACTAAGCAACCACTATGTTAGATATACAAATAAGAGAAGGAAAGCCAGACCTTGCCTTCAAGGAGTTTACAATCTAATGGAGAAGACCACATATAAGGAAGTGGGGAAAATGGAAGGGGTGAGAAGGGGCAGTACCAGGGGCAAGGGTCTGAGGATAAGTGTAGCTGGTGGGAAATGACTAGATTATGGGCCTTCTTTAAAGCTTTGGAAGCTCAGCCCTCCAATTAGAGGAATACAGGATACTGACGAGGTATGGGTGCCCAAGTTGATGGGATCTCCTAGAGGAGAAGTTTCCTGGTGATGAACTTTTTCTGTGAGTATGATGATGATGAAGGCATATCCAAAGAGTAAAATTAAATGGTGGTGGTCTGCAAAGAAAGACACAAGACAATCTCTGCTCTCAGTCTAATAAACAAGACAGAGAGAGGATAAATTAGAGATAATCTTAAAGAGAAAGCACTGGGATTGAGGAGAACTTAGAAAGGTTCTTGCAATAGATGAGACTCTATCTGGGATTTGAAGGAAGGCAGAGAGGTGAGGAGGAAAAAAGTTCTAGGCACTAGGAGAGACCGTCAGTGAAAATGCCTAGTCAGTGAATTGTCATGTTCAAGGAACACAATATTTTATTTTCACCTGCTATAATTTACTCAGTTATTCTCTAATTGATAGATATACTTGGCTTGTCTCCAGTTTTTGTTATTATAAATAGTGTGCTTAGGAACTTTTATCAGTCTTTTTTCTTGTCAGTAATCTTCTCAGGATATAGTACTAGGTCAAACAAGATGTGCATTATTGTAACATTTATTGGATAATTACACATTCTTTATCAAAAGTAATTTCCAAAAATTTTATAACCTTCTGTTATCTTTGCCTGTTTTGTAGGCTTCAGGTGGAATATGAGTTATTTTAGTTTGTATTTCTCTGGTTATTAGAGATTTCATGTACATGTAACCATGGAAAAATATTCTAAATTGAATAAATAAATAAATAATTTTTTTAGGGAGAACATACTGTGCTAGAAGTAAAAAAAAAATTTCCAATTCATGTTACTTGCCCTCTTATTAGATGGAGAATGACTTTTACTTTGATAAATTTGTTATTTATCCATTCAATTGTCAAACTTTTATTAAAGACTATGTTTGATGAAAGATTTTTTTCCCCAAATTTTTCTTTCTTCTCATAGAGAACGTTGGTTCTCTCTTTTTTTGTGGTAACCCTTCAATTATGTTTCCCCCATACTTTAAGAATTAACTAATGTAGTTCCTTCAGCTATTTCTGCAAAGTCATAATTTTTCAGTCCTCTCACTGCCCTATGAAAATACCAGGATCTCTCTTATTGTGTTGTTTCCCAAACAAAACACAATATTTTTAATCTTCATACTAAGAATTCATACTTGAAATTTTCCCCAATATGTCCATAGAAAGTAAAAAGTATATGATCTGGGGGCGGGGAGCTGGGTGACTCAGTGGATTGAGAAGCAGGCCTGGAGATGGGAGGTTCTGGGTTCAAATTTGGCCTCAGATACTTCCTAGCAGTGTGACTCTGGGCAAATCACTTAACTCCCATTGCCTAGCCCTTACTGCTCTTCTGCCTTGGGACCAATACGTAGTATTGATTCTAAGATGGAAGGTGAGAGTTAAAAAAAAAGAATATGATTTGTTTTTTAAATTAATTTATTTGTTTGTTGGTTACATTAAAATTTCCAAGTATCTCCCACCCTCCCACCCCTTCCCACACTAGAGAAAGTATCACTTGACAAAATGTCATGTATGTATATGTATGTATACACACACTGTCTTTCATGTTCCTATTTAGCAGTTCTTTCTTTGGAAGGAAGTCACAAATTATTCTTCAAACATTTATTTTAACTGCCTGTGATGTTCTCTTGTTCTTTTCATTTTATTTTTCATGATTTCATGTAGGTCTTTCCATGATTTTTTAAAATTAACCTGTTCATTATTTTTATGGCACTGGACCATTCTATCACAGTTATATAATATACCACAACTTGTTCAGTCGTTCTCCAATTGATAGGTATTCCGTCAATTTCCAGTTCTTTTTCAACATAAAAAGAGATGCTACAAATATTTTAGAACATGTAAGTTAGTTTCCTTTTTTCCTGGATCACCTTGGGAAATAGACTCAACAGTAGTATTGCTGGGTATAAGGGTATGCAGTTTTAGAAGTCTGGGCATGATTCCAAATTGCTTTCCAAAATGACTGAATACATTCACAGTTCCACCAACAGTGTACTAGTGTCCCTATTTTTCCACATTCCCTCCAAAAATGTCCACATTGCCACATTTGTCACTTTGCTCTTTTATCATTTTAGCCAATCTGACTGGTATGAGATGATATCTCAGAATTGTTTTGATTTGCATTTCTCTTATTAGTAATGGTTTAGAGCATTTTTCATATTCTTATGATTTCTGTATCGAAAACAGGCTATTCACATAGTTTGACTATCAGTTGGGGAATAGCTTGTTTTCTTATAAATTTGATATATATGGGAGATATGAGACCTCTATCCAAGAAACTGTCTATTTCTGCTTTCCTTCTCATCTTGGCTACATTCATTTTATTTGTACAAACCTTTTAAAATGTAATGTAATAAAAATTATCCATTTTACACCTCACAGTGCTTTCCAACTCTTATTTATTTATAAATTCCTCCCCTGTCCTTAAGTCTGATAGGTCATATGTCCCCTGTTCTGATTTGCTCATGATATCTCCCTTTATGCCTAGGTCAGGTCTGCATCTTGATATGGATCTGTTTCTTGTTAGTATATAGCTGGAAAGGGTAAGACCAAGGCAAGGGGGAATAGAGAGCTGTGAGGAAAGACCTTACCGAGCTCTCACTTTTCCTGGGGCCTTTCTTCCTAGGGCACCACACGAGTTACTAGTCGAGTCTCTCTAGCGGTTAAACACAATTTGGTTTCAGGTCAGTAGTGATGGGACATCTAAAGGAAGAGTGTCCTCAAAGCAGCTGATACTACTTGTGAAGAAAAACATGAATTGGATTTGTTTCAGAAAAAGCCGAGATGGCCAAGCCTAATCCTGCTCTTAAACTAACCGGCACGATGCCCGAGGAATGTAAGGGGCGGGGGATGGTGACTTCCGTGAGTAGTGAAGATGCCTGAAGCAGCGAAGTGACCTCCTTGAAGACAGACTTTGAAAAGATTAGACCTTTTCCAACTATATGGACTGAGACGTGTACGGTAAACGACTGATACATATTTTCATAATGAGATTCTCAGCTCCTGGGGAAAGGAACCCTATTTTTTTCAATTCACCCTTTGCTCATTCACTTTATTTGCTTTATGACCCTGGGCAATTCCGTTTGCAGCTCCGACACTCCCTTCATCAGTTTTCCCTTCTATTAAATGAAGAGATTGGCTAGCTATTTGGCCAGGGTCTCGTCTTACTCGGAAATCTTAAAGTAATGTGCCACTTGCATATGATAGCACAAATAAGCATTTATTGGATAAATGAATCCTAGACTCTGATGGAAATCGATGCGGTGAACACTGACCTGCTTTCTCCCAGTCCCGTGAAACTTGAAAGAAGTATATTTAAAAACCACCCCAAAAAAGACCAGATAGCTAAGTAGGGATTGTCAGGATCTGGTTATGCAGTTGCTCCTGTAGTAGGCTCAGGAAGGGGTTGGACCTTCTGTATCATCAGCTGGCATTGCCACACGGAGGACATTGCATGAGGGGTCGTGATGACCAGCTGTGTGAGAGGGGATCCCTGCTGGGAGGAACTTAAGGCTGCTCTGAGGAGACAGGACAGAGACTTAAAAGGATAATAACAATACAAGGCAGCATATGCTGAGTGGGATGTGGAGGGGATGGCACTTTAACTGGGTTCTGAAGACATGTCAGGATATATTTCTGGCCGTTAGAGGGAAGGGCCTCAAGGAGAGGCATTCCTGTGCCCCCTCCAGTGGGGCCCAAAGAGAAGGTGAGCCCAAATCAGAGGTCAAATAATGAGGCAACAAGTATTTATTGTGCATTTATTATGTGCCAGGCCTAGCTGGGTGCTAAGGATACCAAGACAAAAATGCAACAACTCCGGCTCTTTTTCTTTTTCTCTCTTTAAACCTCACCTTCTCTGTCCTAGAAGCTGGCTGAGACCAGATTTGAAACCAGGTCTTCCCAATTCCAGGCCCGGCACGCTGTCCACTGTGCCACCTCGCTCCCCCAGCAGCCTCTCTTCCTTCGGAGCTTACATTCCACTGGAAAAGACGACATATAGAAATCTGTCAGCATAGATAGTTGTATCGTAAATACAAAGTAATTAATGGGAACAACAAAGTAGTCACTGTGTTATAGTAGCTCTACTATTTGAGGAAATCAGGAAAGGCTTTATCTAGAAAGAAATGTTTTAGCCAAGTCTAGGAAGAAAGGCTTCTACCAGGCAGAACTGAGGAGAATTATATGAATCGCAGCTCAAATCCAACATAGACATTTTTATTTGTAACATTTCTAAAATGATACACCATTGTTTTCTTTTTTAAGTAATGCCTTTTGTTTTTATATTGTCTACATTTCCCATTTCTCTCTTTCCCTCCCAAAGATGGATTCCTATACAAAAAGTTTAAAGAAGAGAGGGAGAAAGCAATCTAGCAAACCCAAAACAAAAATGTCTGACATATATCTCATTCCGCACCCATGCATTATCTCTTGGTTATTAAAATTTTGTTACATTCATTTCAATTATCTTCTTATAATTGATTTTTAAATTTATATTGCGTGTAGTATTATAGTATATACTATTTTCTTGGTTCTTTGCATAGTAGTATATGTCTTCCCATGCTTCTCTGTAATTATCCTATTTGTCATTTCTTTTTCTTTTTTTTTTTGTAAAACCCTCACCTTCCGTCTTGGAGTCAGTACTGTGTATTGGCTCCAAGGCAGAAGAGTGGTCAGGGCTAGGCCATGGGGGTCAAATGACTTGCCCAGGGTCACACAGCTGGGGAGTGTCTGAGGCCAGATTTGAACCCAGGACCTCTCATCTCTAGGCTTATTCTCAATCCACTGAGCGGTATACCCCCTGCCACCATATCTTTTATTCAGTTGCTAATGATGAGGTAGCAATTGTCCTTTCAAAGGCCAATAGTCTTGGTCCCATCCTTCCTGTCTTCAACAAGGTTAGTTAGGATGAGGGAAGAGAATAGGTGTTCTGGGCCCTCCTTGATATGGGGCCCCAAGTCACCAAGGGAACCCAAGTTGGAAGGACAAAAAGAAGGAAAACCAATTCACAGGGGTCAGTACTTGCATCAGGGTAAGACAGTGCTCCCCGATACATAATACAGCAGTCTTTTCATCGCCCAAATGCATTCTAGACATCACCATACTCAGGCACTGGGGACCCTTGTGATTCTTCAGGGCACCCGTATCTGCTCCGACAGCCTCAGATCGCCAGTTCTAAACTATAACGGGGGGCATCCAGGTAGCACCGTGAAGAGTGGCGAGGATCAAATCGGGCCTCAGACATTTCCTAGCTCAGTGACCCTGGGCACGTCACTCAACCCCAGTTACCCAGCCCTTGCCACTCGTGTCTTAGAGTTGATAAGTAGAAGGTTTAAAAACCGCAGAAACAGGACCGAGAGATGGGAGAAATGTCTGTCCTCGTCTCAGCAACGTACGAGACTGGCGTTGCGATGTCTGCGCCTGGTGTGGGAGGCCAGGAGAATCCTGGAACGATTGTCAGTTCACTTCGGTCTCGTAAGCGATGCAGCGCGCGTGGCCTTGTGGACGCCCCACGGCGAGCCTGGGCGGCGCACGGAGTGCTCACCTTGGAGACCTTCCGTCGCTCCAGCCCAGGAGGGCTGCAGACTACCTCCAGCGAGGCTCCAGTTGTGCGGCTTCTTTGCATCTTTCCCCCGTGCAGGGAGTCAGCAGTGTGACTGGGGCGTGCCTCCCCTGGAGAGGGGGTGCCCCCCTTAGAGGCCAGAGAGCTGCCAGGAACGCCCAGCCCCGGAGCCCCTTCCCTAACGCGGCCTGGCCCAGGTGAGCCGCAGAGCGCCGTGGGTGGGATCAGAGATGGCCCCGGACACACACGGTCTCGAAAAGGCAAACCGCTCGGTCCTCACCATAAACTGCCCTGGACCCCTCCCCCGGGAAAGGAAAGCGACTCCCCCGTGACCGATCCCTTCTCAGACGGTGGAATTGTCGCGTCCTGCCCAGTGCAAGAGCAGCCGCTGTCAGCAGAGCCTTCGCAGTGGTCGAGCTCCCATCGGAGCACTCTGCCATCATTGCTTCTGACCAGGCATCTCCTTCCTGGCTAAGGAGACAGAAACCTGGTCCCAAAGAGCTCGCCTGTCTAACTCACATTGGCATGGGCTGCTGGAGGGCCAGCTTCGCCTCTCCCTTCCAAGAGCGCCCTGCTGGACTGAACACCTCAAAGACTTACAGCCTGGCCCTTCACTGCATGCTTTCCAGCTGATCGGTTGCCTAGCGATGGTGTCCCAAATGCGGCTGTGGAGGAAGAATTCATACAGGAATTACACCTGATGATAATACTTTTTCCTGCTGAAAACTTCCACCCTGAAGGCTGTTGAATTGAATGTTAGCAGCCCTGAAAACAGATTCTTCTGGGTAAACTCATCGAGTATTGCTCAGCTTTACAGTTGACACTATGTTAGGGCCGGTAAGGAGCCCAGTGGATAGAGCCCTACCTGGAGATGAAAAGTCCTGGGTTCAGACCTGTTCTCACCCCCTTCCTAGCTGTGGGACTGGGCAAGTCGCGCAACCCCAATCGGGTGGCCCTCCGTCTTCTAACTGGTAGAGGTTCTAAGACTGACGGTCAGAGCCTATCCCTGCCTGGTTTGGATTTTTCACTTCCTCAAAATTGCTAAAGGAAGAGATCCATCTGGATGTTAGTCAGCTAATCACGCATAACCAGTCAAGGAGGAAGTATGTGTGGGAAGCAGGTAGTCACACCAAGCTCCCCGGGTAAGAGTGTAGATAGTATTTTGTGACTTCATGGGCTGTGCTGACACAGAGGCCTGCCACATTCACCCCAAGGCCTTCAGCGACCAGGATGCCAGCTGCCTGAGATGATGTCACCCCTTCTGGGGATGTATGCACAGGCTAGAGGAGCTGACAGAGGGAGATGGTTCGGCCTCCCAGCCTTAGGACTCCTAATGTGTCTGTGCCCTTTGGAAAGAGAAGGAGAAACGACTTTGCTCACAATGTTTTCAGGCACAACTATAGAGACGGTAATCAAAGCCCTCCACCTGACTCCATGATGCGATTGTTCAGAAAAAGTATGCCAAGCATGCCCTCTCCTCCTGTCCTCGTGCCTGCACTCCCTTACTAGCGTGGGCCTCCTGTTCAGAGGCTACCACTTCTGCTCAGGCAGGGGCCACCAAAATTGTCATGTCTCTCTCACTGATAGCTTACAATCAGCATCTGGGGTGGTACGTGTCAGAATGAAGCTAGCTTTATAGAAGACAAAACAGAACCAGCAAAACAAATGATGATGTCAGCTAGTCAATAAACATTAATTAATTAATTATCTCCCACTATGTGCCAGGCACTGTGCTAAACTGGGGAGAAAGAATATTTTTCAGTAGAGCATCAAAACTCTACAGGGTGGCTTCCCTTACCTGATGGAATCTGAGCACCCCCATGGGCTATTTGCACTCAGAGATCAGGAGGGATTTAGGAAATAAAGAAAACATAGAAAGCTGCACCCAACCATTACATAGCTTTTCTAGTTGTTTCTCCTTTGTGCTTAATAAACCATTTGAGTGGTTCTTCTGCTCCATGTCCTCATTACATGACTTAGCTCACTGGGCTTAATCCAGGACACTCTTTTTCTGTGTCTCTGTATCTTTTTCCGTCTAGGTTTGCCTCTAAGTCTGTCTCCTTTTGTCTCCTTTTCTGTCTCTCTGTCTTTCTGTCTCTCCATCTTCTGGCTCTTTCCAACTTCGTCTCTTTTATCTTTAGAAGTATTTCTTTCAGCCTTCCATCCTCTCAAACTATTGTCCTGTATCTCTCTTCCTTTCACTGTTAAACTTCTCGTCTTATGTATTTGCTGCCTTTACTTCATTATCTACCCATTCACCTCTCAGCCTTTTGCGATGGCTTCCAATGCCGTTTCTTTCCTGAAACCACTCTGAAAGATTACCAATGAATACTGTTAATAAAATACTCTTCATAAAAAATCATTTTTTCTTTTAGTTCTGAATTATCTCTTCCCTTTCCCCCATCCAGAAAGCAAGAAAAACAAAATCCATTACAAATACGCAGTTATTCAAAACAAATTCCTGCCAAAAAAAAAGAAGGAAAAGAAAATACACCTCAGTCTGCACTGAGGCCATTCACTCTCTTTCTGTTTCCTTTCTGAGTCTTAGAATTGTGATTAGTCATTATGACAATTAGAGTTCCCAAGTCTTTCAAAGCTCATTATCTTTATGATAGTTATTGTTCTCTTGGTTCTGCTCACTTCACTTTATTTAATACAGGTTTTTCCAAGTTTTTCTGAAACTATTCCCTTCATCCTTTCTTATGGCACAACAGTATTCCATCACACTCATATACCATAACTTGTTCAGCCATTCCCCAGTTGATGAGTAGCCCCTCAGTTTCCAATTTTTTGCCACCACAAAAGTACTATCAATATTTTTGTGTACTTGTGAGTCCTTTCTTTTCTCTTTGATCTCTTTGGGGGTACAGATCCAGTTGCAGTATCGATGGGTCAAAGGGCCTGCCTGCCTGCACAGTTTAATGGCTTTTGGGGCTTAGTCCCAAATTGTTATCTGGAATTGTAGGACCAGTGCACAGCCCCATCAGCAATGCATTAAAATACTTGTTTTCCCACAATCTCTCCAGCATTTATCATTTCCCTTTTGTCAACCTTGCCAGTATGAAGAGTATGAGGTTGTTTTGATTTTACATTTTCTAATTGTTAGTGATTCAAAGCTTTTTTGTGTGTGTGACTATTGATAACTTGGATTTCTTCCTCTTAAAACTATCTATTCACACTTTTGACCATAATACAATGTTCTCATTCCTCACTCTTCTTGAGTTATCTATGTAATTTGACACAGTTATGGCAAATATTCTTCTGTAGATTCCAGGATAATATTCTCAAGCGGTTCTCCTACCTGTCTCACTGGTCCATATCAGTTTCCTTAACTAGCTAATTACATCCTTCTCCTCTTTCATAACAGCTTTATTCCTCAACTATTTGCACTATTTCAGACCTTCTTATGTTCTGCTATACCTTTTTTTTGAACAATTTCATTTGATCTCATTTTCAATTGTTTTTTTCTTAGCAAAAATCTACCTTCTCGGGGGCAGCTGGGTAGCTCAGTGTGTTGAGAGCCAGGCCTAGAGACGGGAGGTCCTAGGTTCAAATCTGACCTCAGATACTTCCCAGTTGTGTGACCCTGGGCAAGTCACTTGACCCCCATTGCCTAGCCCTTACCACTCTTCTGCCTTGGAGCCAATACACAGTATTGACTCCAAGACGGAAGGTAAGGGTTTAAAAAAAAAAATCTACCTTCTCTCCCTCCCATTGTTTCTTCATTGAGAAAGGAAGAAAAATAAAACTTCAGTTACAAATATGAATAGTCAAGAAAAACAAATTTTCAGTATTGGCCATGTTAAAAAAAAAGTTTCATTCTTTACTCTAAGTCCTTTACCTTTCTATAACATGTTTCATCATTTGTCCTCTGGAAAAGTGGTTAGTCATTACAATGATCAGAAGTCCTGAGTCTTTTAAAAAGTTATTTGTCTTTACAATATTGTTATCATTGTGTAAATTGTTCTCCTTATTCTGCTCACTTCCCTCTGCATCTGTTTATACAACTCATCTTAGGGTTTTTTGCACCCTTCTAAAACATTTCTCAAAGCATAATAGTATTCCATCACACTTATATGCCAAAATCTGTTTAGCAGTTCCCCAGGTGATGGATACCCCTTCAGTTTCTAATTCTTTGTCACCACATAAAGATGCAAATATTTTTATACATCTTTAATTAGAGTTTGTTTTGCTAAAGACTGTCCTTCCCTTAATCTCCCATTCTTCTAATCTACTCTTTCTGTTTTTCTGTTGAGTGAAAGGTATTTCTGCACTCTTCTGAAGGGTGGACATTCTTCTCTCCTTTGGCTAGTTCATATGAGAGTGAATTCTAGTTTCTACTGCCCACCTCAGTCCTCCTTGTTTTTATAAACTTCGTACACATCTCAGTTATGTGAGATAATTTTCCCAACCTCCCTTCCCCAACTCCACCCCCAGTTTTTCTATTCCTTTTCCTTTATATTCTTCTTTCAAGATTATCAATATATAACAGAACCATTCCCAGGCCTTTTGCATAATTAGATTCCCTCTGATGATGATAAGATTCAGAAGGGACACATGTATCATCTCCCATTATTAGAAGGTAAGCAGTTTATCCTTGTTTAATTCCTTATTTGTATTCACCAAACTCCTATGTTTAAACTTAAGAGTTTCTATAGAATTGTAGATTTTTCATCAGGAAGTTTTTTTTTTTAATTAAAAATCTATTTATTCCCATGTAGAATTAGTTGCTATGTGGCACAGTGATTAGAGTGTGGGGTCAAGTGTCTTCCCAAGTTAAACTCTGACCTCGGACACTTAGTAGTATGTGACCTGGGAAAGTTACTTAACCCTGTTTGCCTTAGTTTCCTCATATGTAAAATGGGCTGGAGAAGGAAATGGTGAACCACTCCAGCATCTTTGCCAAGAAAGCCCCCCCAAAAAGGTCATACATAATCAGACACAACTGAAAAATGACTGAACAACAAGAACTATTTTCAGTGAGAGTGGTGGAACCAAGATGGCAGAGAAAAAGCTTGAAACCACTGTAAGAATCCTCTCCAACCAATCTGAAAATAACTTCACAAAATGAATACAGGAGTGAAAGAACCAACAAGGAGATGGAATGAAGCCACTTTCATGCAGAGAACAACTTGAAAGGGAAGCAAAAGCCTTTGGGTCACTGGGGTGAGAGGGGAGCATAGCTAGCAGGAGGCTACAACTAGGAGGAAGGAGCAAGCCTACAGCAAGCCCCCCACTTCATATCTATTGTTCTAGTTCTGAACCTGAGCCCAAGACAACATCTAGATCCTGAGACCCTGCCTAAGCCAGCCACCCAACACATTAACCCCCCCCCCCCCCCCAGAGTTAGTTCCAAATAAACCTGCAGTGAGGTCCAGAATTCCAGCCAGGAAAGTCTGTGCCACATGCACCTGATCTGTAAGCCCAGAGTGAGGCCAGGACCCACCCCAAGCTTGTACTGAGGACCCGAATCCCAATTTAAGGCCATCCTTGCAGCACTCTGGGTCCTGGTAAACTCAAGCTAGATCCCCAGCAAAGATAGTGTGCTGGTCTGGACCTAGCTAGCCCTTACCAAAGCTCAAGGTGGAGCCCCAGGGTAGGACAGCCCACAACCTGCCTGATCTCACCAAGCTCAGAGTGAAACCAAAAGCCCTCACCCAAGCCCAAGGCTAGAATTTGAGCCTTGGGCAGGCTCTGGGGGATGACTGAATAAGCAGTGGGAAGTGGCTTTCCAAGCTCCCAGCCCACCTTGGAAGAACTGAAACTTGCAGAAACCCAGAAATACTATGGGTAAAATCAAGGAAGAACTGAATTTTAAGAGCCTACCTTTAAAATAAAAGTGAAAGTCAAGAAAAAGCTGGGAAATGATCAAACATCAAAAAACAAAAACAAAAAACACCTAAACATAAACAAATTTATGGAGACAAAGAACAAGGCAAAGACACAAAAAGGGACAGTGAAAGCAAACACATGCAAAGCTTCCAAGAAAAATATAAATTAGATTCAGATTCTGGAAGAGCTCAAAAAGGATTTCAAAAATTAAGAGAGGCAAAGGAAAAATGGGGAAGTGAAATGAACTCCATACAAGAAGAAATGGACCAAATGAAAAAGGAGGCACAAAAGCTCATGAAAGAATTATTCTGTTTTGCTGAGTAAAAGTTATTCTTGATTGTAAGGCCTATATCATTGCCTTTGGTGATATTATATTCCAAATTTTGTATTCTGTTATCCTGACTGTGACTTCTCAGTATTTGAATGGCTGCTTATAATATTTTTTCTTTGACCTGAAAGCTCTGGATAATGTTATTTGAGAGTTAATTTGAGAATTTCTTTTTTTTTTAATTTACTAATCTTTATTTTATTTTATTTTTACTAATCTTTATTTTAAACTCAATTACATGAAAAAACAATTTTTAACCTTCATGTCCTTTAAGTTTGAACCAAATCCTAATTCTCTCTTCCTCCTCCCTTTTCCATATTAGTTCTTTTGTGAAAGAGAACTTGAAAAAAATGAAAGAAAAGTAAATAAATAAAGTGAAATGTAGTATGTCTCAAGTGACAGACTCCAGTTCTTTCTCTGGAGTTGAATGGCATTTTTCATTTCTCGGATCACAATATTGCTAGGGATAGCTAAGACATTCGTAAATGTTCATCACATAATATAATTTTGCTGTACTGTAAACAATGTTCTCCTGGTTCTACGCTCTTCACTTTACATCAGTTCATATAGATCTTTCTCAAATCGTTCTTCATATCATTTCTTTTTTTTTTTAAACCTCTGCCTTCCGTCTTGGAATCAATACAAGGCAGAAGAGTGGTAAGGGTAGGCAATGGGGGTCAAGTGACTTGCCCAGAGTCACACAGCTGGGAAGTGTCTGAGGTCAGATTTGAACCTTGGACCTCCCGTCTCTGGGCCTGGCTCTCCATCCACTGAGCTACCCCGCTGCCCCCTTCATATCATTTTTTATAGCACAGTAATATTCCATTACAATCCTATACCACAACTTATTCTTTGCTGCTACTAAAAGAGCTGCTAGAAATATTTTTGCATAGATTGGTCCTTTCTCCTTTTAAAAAGTCTCTATGGAACATAGACCTAGGAGTATTGCTGGGTCAGTTTTAAAGCTTTTTGGGCAGAGTTCCACTCACTCTCCAGTACACAACTCCAACAGTATTCATGTCCCACTTTTTTCACATCCCCTCCAGCAGTTATATTTTCTGTTTCTCTCATATTAGTCAATCTTATAGGTCTGAGGTGGTACCTCAGAGTTGTTTTAATTTGTATTTCTCTAATCAAGAGAGATTTTTTTCATATGATCATTGGTAGCTTTGATTTCTTCATCTGAAAATTGCTTGTTCATATCCTTGGACCATTTGTCAATTGGGGAATGATTTGTATTCTTATAAATTTGACTCAGTTTTCATATATTTGAGAAATAAAGCCTTTATCAGAGATACTTGCTATAAAAATTTTTTCCCAGCTTTCTCCTTTTCTTCTAATCTTGTTGCATTGGTTTAATTTGTGTAATATCTTTTTAGTTTAATCAAAAAAAGAAAAACTACAGAAGTTTAGGGCCCTCTATGATGGATCTGGCCCCACTTCTCTGATGCATACATAGCTTCTCCTTGTGCTGGAATGGTGTGCTCCTGGCCAGACCCCGTCCAATTTTCATAGACACCCCCATCTGTCTCCCTCTACTGAAATGTTGGAAAAATTCCTCACTGACCTTTTCTTGGATTTCCTGAGGAAACAGGGAATTTCTTTTGGGGGAAAAGGGGCAGTGTGTGTCAACTTGCTATGCCTCTTCCTGTTATTCTGATATCTTGGTTCCTCCAACCTGCTCATACTCTCATGTTTTACCTTTGTGCCATTGATTCCTAAGTTTTTATGCACAGCCCAAGTCTCCCCTAATCTCCAACTCTGTGTTGTATTTCCATGTGAATGCCCCCTGAGGATTTCATGGTCATCGTGTCCAGAACGGAAATTTTCTTACTTCTCAAGTCCCCATTGTTCCAACTTCCCTGTTTCTGTGTATTCTTATTAGTCACCCAAGGTTGAAACCGCGGGTCATCTTTTCATTTTCTTCTACTTCATCTCTTGTTCAATTAGTCTCCAAGTCTGACTCATTTACCCTTCACATCTCTTGCGCCCGGTGCCTTGTCTCTGCTTACACGACCAATAACTCACTGCAGGTCCTCCTGACCTCTCCCCAGATTATTTTAGTAGTCTTCTCTCTCTACCATATCGAACCTTCCCACATCTGCCAGGGTCTTCTTAATACATGAGTCTGTCATGTCATTCCCTCTCTCAAAAGTAGTCAGAATTGCCTTTGGATAAAATACAGCTTCAGCCCGGCACGTCGGCCCTCGTTTCAGCTCATTTTCACATTATTCGAATCCACACACTCCTTGTTTCACCGGCTAGACCAGGAGCGCCTTCTTAAGTTTTCCAGCCTCACTTGGTCTAGAATATCCAGCTTCTGGTCTCCCAGCGTAAACAGGATGAAATGGCCTTGAGCTGGTGCTGCCCGATTCCCACCAGGACTTTGTCTCTCCTAAAGAACAGAGAACTGGCTGCCCCCAAAGCCATCCCTGTCACTGGCTACAATGCTGGAGCAAGACCTGCTTTCTTGAGTGCACGAATCTTCAGCACACAGTTATTAAGCACCAGCGCTGAGCTTACTGGGGAGGATCAGGTAGGTAGACAGGAGGAAGAAAGATGGACGGATGAATAGAGAGCGAAGCAGACAGACAGATAAGCTATAGGTGCACATGCGTGTGTGTGTGTGTTTATGTGTATGTGCATAGACAGACAGACAGACAGACATGTACACACAGAATAAATAGAAATGATTATGGGAGAGAGGGTGCAAGTCATTGAAGGGATCAGGAAAGGCCCTCTGTAGAATGTAGTACTTGAACTGAGTTTCACCAAGTAAGAGATTTTCCCCAGACTGTCAGTGAGGAAGAAGTACCAGGGTATGAGGGGTAGATAGCCAGCACAAAGTCACAGTGGGAGATGTGAAGAACATCACATAATTTGCTTATACTGTGAAGTTGAGGAAGGAGAGGAATAAAGGCTGACAAAATGGCTTGGTGATATCTACGCTTAAGGAAAATCACTTTGGCAACTGCAAAGGGATGAATTTAAGTGGAGAGAGATAAGGGTAGGAGACCAATTAGGCCATTGCAGTTAGTCCAGGTAAGGGGTAAAGGAGGGCCTGAACTAAAATATTTACTGTGTCAGAAATGTGAAAGGATAGATTGAAGAAATGTTGTAGAGGTAGAAATGGTAAGATGTGACAACTGCGTTATTTCCCAGTGAATGCTTGGCAGCAGGCGCTAAAAATTGAGGGGACCAGGGAAGTCCTCCTGCAGAAGATACCTGAGCTGAGTACTGACTCCCAAGGAGCAGAAGTGAGGGAGAGAGACCATTCCAGAGTGAGAAATGTATCTTGACCTTGTCCCAAGGAGATACCGCATAAATATGATTTCTGGATTTCTTCCAATTCTGTATTTCTGTCTCCCCTCCCAACTTCAATCTTGCCTCTGAGCTACCACAGATTTCCAGTTCAGCCTTCTACCAGTCACTTAGGAAAGAATAAAAGCTTTGGAATCCTTTGAACTGATAGGCCCTGCTGTGATCATATAGTCCACAGCATTCAGCTTGTCAGAAGAATGTGTACCTGGCAAACTAAATTAGTATCTAACTGAGAGCTTGAGGTGTGAAGGAAAGAGGAGCTAAAATTATCTCCCCCCCCCATTTTCATTGCCCTCATCTCTGATCTAACTACATCTTTGACCATTAGAGGAGAGGAGAAAAGGAAGTTGGGAAGGGTCCTGTGCAGCATTGTGGGTCCCCTTCAAAATGTTGGGGGGTTGAAATAAATTCCGGAAGATCTGTGCCACCTCTCCTCCCATACCCACCACTGGATAGTGGAGCTGACTGCTCATTAAAGACGAGATCCTAGAGAGAGTGACTCATCCTCAATGTGAACTTCTTGAGGGTGTGGCATAGTTCTGTTTTTTCTTTGTTACCCAGCACTTAGCTTAATGCCTGGCATGATTGATTGAGCCAGGAGTTAGGTAAAAGGTGGGATATCGAGGCTGGTCCCACCTGTGAAGCGAGGTATCCTAGCCACTACCCCCTAAAAATGTAGGAAAGCAGCCCTTTCGGTGTTCTAGAAGCCTTTGTGGTGAACAGGGCCAGATTGCCCTTCAAACCCCTTCACCCCACAACAAAGACTAAAACTAACAGCTACTGTTTGTAGAGTACCGACACTATGCCAAGCATTGATATCAACTCACTTCACCCTTACAACAACCATGTGAAGGAAGGTGCTATTATTATTCCCATTTTATAGTTAGGGAAACTGAGGCAAACAGACTTATTCACACAGGTTTAGGTCAGATTTGAAGGTAGGTTTTCATGACTCTGTCCACTATCCACTTAGCTACCTACTATAGAACTAAATAATTGTTGAAAGATTTTTTCAAATCTTCAAAGGTAATTAAACATTAAAACTATTTTGATGAATGTACTTTAAATTTCTACATATTAAATAAGGGGATAAAGAAAATGCATGCTGATAGTTTGTTTTTGTAGTAAGCGAGATGCTTTGATTTTAATTAAGGGAACTTTTGGACACCGACCTTTTCATCCCCGATGGCTCCAGGGTTTGGAAATCGGGTTTCCCCTGGTGCAACACAGTTGGTTGAAATTGAGTACCTGAGCCAGGGAGGCAGTTCAATGAGTGGCAGCAGCTGAATATACACGCCAGTGCAGCCACTTTCTAGGAGGGCAGGTGCATGTTCTCTGGGGAGGTGGCTTACATGGGACAATGTACAAATAGCTTTCTTTTGCTGTAAGTCATCTAGCTGGCTGCCATGAAATGTACTGCAGGTTCTGAAGAGTAAAACTAAAGACGTTTTCAAGGTCAGTAGAAAATATAAGGGGTGAAAGAGGGAGATGATTCTGTTTTTCTTTCTTAGAGTCTATTTTTTCTTATTGTCTCATTCATTAACAACAACTATGCTGACTTTTAATTTTCATCAAGCACTTATTTCTAAAGATGGACTTGGGATAGTTTTCTAGATCTGTATGTGTCTGTGAAAAGCCCTAAAGTTGAGAATCAAGAAACCTGATCTAAGGGGTGAAGATAGGTGGCTCAGTGGTTTGAGAGCCAGGCCTAGAGAAGGGAGTTTCTGGATTCAAATCTGGCCTCAGACACTTCCTAGTTGAGTGACCCTGGGCAAGTCACTTAACCCCTATTGCCTAGCTCTTCCTGCTCTTCTGCCTTGAAATCAACATACAGTTTTGATTCTAAGATGGAAGGTGAGGGTTTAAAAATGTTTAAGGAAATGTTTTAAAAAGAAACCTGATCTCTAGTTTTAGCTCTGCCACAGATTAGCTGTCTATGTGTCCTCATGCATGTCCTTTTGGGGCCTCAGTTTCCTTATTAATCAAATAAGGGACTTAGACAAAAAGATCACTGATTCCTTTTTGTGTAAACATTCTATATTTAGAAATGAAAGACCCTGTGAACTAAAAAACAAACAAACAAACCTGATAACTGTATTTTTTTCAAACCCTTACCTTTTGTCTAGGGGAGTTGATACTGAACTCCAAGATAGAAGGGCAAGGGCTAGGTACCAGGTTAAGTGACCTGCCCAGGGCCACACATATAGGAGGATCTAAAACTGTATTTGAGACTCCAGGTCCGGTGCATTATCCACTGTGATAGCCAGCTGCCCCTTGATCATTGTGTATAAATATAATTTGCTTCCCTTAAAAAAATAGAAATGAGAGTCCTTAACTTGTCATAAACCTATTTTTCTTTTCCATTTTGCTCAGTTTACCAGCTGCCCTAGAAGGCATTTTAAATACTGTCTATGAGAATATCAAATGGAAGAAGAGTGTAAGAAGTCATATGAACGCTGTGCATTATCACTGTCGATATACTGACCTTGTTCTTGCAACGATAGATCCTAGCGCCTTGTTACTAGAAGAATGCCCTCCTTATAGGGCGCTCAGCAGTCCTTTATGTTACTTTCTGTATCCGCTCCGCAGAAATGTTGCACGCTGAATGAAGTTTTGTGTTTTGTTTGTTTGGCAAGGCTAGCGGGAGAGGAACAGAGCAGCATTCTAAAACTATAGCCGATTGGCCTAAAAAGGAGAACTGAGGAGTCCATAAATTTCCCCCCAAAATGATGCCTTTTGTTTTTACATTGACTCACCAGCAAGCATTTATTAAATGCTGGCTTTGTACTAGGCTTTCAGAATACAAAGCCTGCCTTCTGGGAGCCTCCATTCTATCGAGGAAGACAACATATACACAGAGCATTATATATAAAATAAAGTCAAGGTAATTCCACTAGCAGCTGAGAAGGTCAGGAAAAACTTCATCTAAAAGGGACAGTTTGCAGAAAACCAGATTTTTTTAAACTGTACTTTCTGTCTTAGTAACAAGTCTAGGACAGAAGGGCAAGGGCTAGGCCAACCTGCTTGTGGTCACATAACAGATTTGACCCCAGACCATCCTTTCTGCAGGCCTGTGCTCTACCCACTGGGCCACCCAGCGACCCCACCTTTTTTAACCTTCTTTTTTGCCTTTTTAACCTTCTAACACCTCTAAGACAGAAGGGGAAACCAGGGATTCCTAAAGATAGAAGGGGGGACTGTACGGGCATGAGGGATAGCCTGTATGAAGACCTGGAGGCTGGAAGAAATAGAATGTTACCTGAAAAGAACAAAAGTAAGCCAATTGGAGTGATAAGTTTGAAAAAGTAGGTGAGAGCCAGTTGGTGAAGGGCTTCAAATGCCAAACAGAGGAGTTTGTGTTTGAGCCTTGACATAAGCGAGAGCTGAGGTTCATTTCTGAATGTGTGCCTCACCCCAACCAACAAGGCTACCCATGCATTTAAAAGGAAGGGGGGAAAGCAGCTCAGTAAAAACCAACCAGTACGTCTGGCGATACGTACACGAAATAGCTCACACTCATCGTTCCCCATCTCTGGGACGAGGGAAAATAGTACATTTCTCTAAGCTCCTTAAGACCCTGCTTCGTCATTATAACTCCATAGCACTGAGTTTTGCTTTTTTCTCTCTTGCCATTTACATAGCTCTAGTCATTGCACATATTCTTTTCCCACTTTTATTTGCTTCTTTTTGCCAGTTTTCCTCAAATTTCTCACAATTCTTCATATTTATGTTTATGACCTCTGACAGCACAGTAATAAATAGTTTACTGTATTCTTGCACCACAACTGGTTTAGCTATTTCCCAATCAGTGGGCACCTACATTGTTTCTTTTTTGCTTCCTAAGAAATTGCTACAATTATTATTTTGACACAGATTGGACCTTTCTATCTATCCTTAACCACCTTGAAGTAGCATATGCCTAGCAATGAGATCTCTGTTCAAAGGTTACAGATATTTTAGTCCCTTTTTAAATATAATTCCAATTGCTTTTCAGAATGGTTGGAGTTCACAGCTCCACAGTGGGCCTGTCTTTCCATGGCCCCGTCAACATAGACTATTCCTGTGTGCTGTGATCTTTGCCAATTTTCTGGTTGTGCAGTGAAACTTCAGAATTGTTCTAATTTGCAGGTCACTTAATGATTCCGAGCAGTCTTTCCACATGGCTGTTAATATTTTGCAGTTCTTCTGGGTCTATGGACTTTTAACTTTGATAGGACTTTTTTAAACTTTCATTTAAGACTTTTGGTTTCATTTTTCTTAGGCTTGGGCTGATGCATTTCGGAGTAGTCCTGATCTCACTGGAGTGGTGCATATTTATGAAGAACTGAAAAGAAAAGGGATCGAATTTC
Organism: Monodelphis domestica; assembly: GCF_027887165.1. Lineage (NCBI taxonomy): Eukaryota > Metazoa > Chordata > Mammalia > Didelphimorphia > Didelphidae > Monodelphis > Monodelphis domestica. The sequence continues at coordinate 279,894,758 of NC_077233.1, read as the reverse complement.
CCATGGCAGACTTAGATGCCTTGTCTCCAATACACACACCACAGCGGGTAAGCAACAGCATGGCATTTTCCAGGAAGACCTAGTAAAGAATTAGATAACCTTCCACCCACCTTCTGTTGTTCCTTCTTAATTATTAAACTTCAGAGCACACTTTTTCAAAGTTTGTAGGGCATTTATTTTTAAGAACAAAGGGGAATGTATAAATGAGGCAGCTGGTTGACTGTTGATTTAAAAGCTTGAAGACTCTCCCTCACCCTTAGAAGATTTTAGTATTGAGCTTAGAAAGAAAGATCCAATTGCTGGACCATTTATTTTAATGTCAAGTTCTCATGAAGATGGCCACTTACTTGGACTCATCAGAATCTATCTTTGAGAACCTGATGAAAGTCTGTTATAGATTTTCAGTTGTCTCTCCCTTTGAGAGTCACTTTCAGTCGTGGTTGACGCCGATGGGTAAGGTTACTGGTCATTTTGCAAAGGGGCAAAGATCTACACTTTTTCCTACCACTTCAAATCAAACTAGTGATTTTTACCTTTTTTTCCCCCCCAACAATATCCAAAGTGAATCCAGGTAAACTATTCTTTCTAGTCAGCTTTGGGAGCCACAACTTTTAAAAACATAGTTCAAGGAAATTAAAACTTTTGGGTCTCCCACAGAAGTTTTTGTAAAGCTAGCAGTCACGATCATGATATTTAGTTGCTGAAAGCACATACCTGTCTCTCTTCATTTTATCAAAGAAATATGAGAGTGGGAACACCATGTATTCTCCCTATTTTACAGAAAGAAAGAGAACCAAAGGTTAAGGGATTTGCTTGAGAACTCACTAGAAGTGGATCTTGAGACTAGAACAGTCTGAAAGGTCTACTGGACCAATGAGATTTTTATGTGATTATCAGGAAAGAAATGAGGTACTTGATTGTATCTGTTCACATTATACCGGCCCTTTGCCCTATTTGGAATTGATAGCATCCTGAACCAGAAAACAGGAACCTTGGGTTCAAATGTAGCCCCAGATCCTAATTAGCTATGTCATAGTTCATGGACAAGTTATTTAATTTCTTAGAATCCCACTTTCCTCATGTATAAAGTAAGAATAATATTTTTAGTATATACCTCACAGGATTGTGGCTAAGAAAGTGCTTTGATAATCTCAAATTGCTATATAAATTTTTGTTTTTAAGAATGGGGGTTTATATGTCTTGACAGTAAATGAGTTAGTACAAGAAGTGATTTGAGATGCCCAAAGGGAGTTGTGCTTTTCAAAACATGGTACTTATTATGATTGTGATTTGTATTGTACAAACTACTTTCTGTGCTTTGTGTTTTAAGCATAATTGCTTTACTCTTCTAAAAAAAGACACAAATCAGTGTTCTTGTATCAGGACTTAGAAAGAATTTTCTGTAATTCTATAGTTACTATTTATTTTATTCTCCTTATAAAGGCCAAAATAGAGTATGTTATCACACTGTATAAGAATCCATGATTAATAAAACTAAATACTCTGAAAGAATCATGACTAAACTTGACCCCAATGAAGAGATGAGGTGGTTTCCCCATTCTTTGCAGATTTGGGGAGATTGTGGACATAGAACAATTGTCCTACTTTTTTGATGATAGCTTAGATGAACATTAAAAAATTTTTTGTTGTTATAAGAGATAACAATCTGGGAGGGAATAAAGGAATGATAATTGAGGTAACATGAAAAAAGATGATATCTATTTTTAAAATTTCAATAATAATTCGTATCATCAGCCTTCTATCTAAAATGCTAGATATTCGTTGTAACCACAGTTATAATTCCCTTGAAGAGCTCAAAGTTCTTTCAGGGCTGTTATTTGATTTTTTTCTCTCTCCATTTCTGTAATTTCTGTAAAAAAGGGCAGATCAAATGACTTGCCCAGGGCTACAAAGTCAGCAGTCAAATTAAGGATCGCACTGTGGTGGTTGGATTGCCAATCTTTTTGTTCCTCCCCAAGCAGCTCTGGTTGGGATTTTATTTGAGGCAGGATAATTCAGGTATATTCATATAAACAGTTTAAATGCATGGAGAATTTTGTTATTGGTATGGCAGAGCATCCCTGAAGTGGATCCAGCAGCGACTATGAATAGGTCTCAATCGCAGCAAAGAATGAGCTCTGCTTCCTCATCTGCACCATCTCCTACACCATACTCAGCTCCTCAGGCCCCATCTTTGAATGTGACTGGGCCTATCACCGCCAACTCAGAACAGGTACCTTTTCATTTGGAGTCTCTTGGCAAGGTTGTTACTTTGCCATACTTGTACAATCCAACCTAGTAATGACCTAAACCAGGATTTTTCAGAAAAACTTAGAGGTTTCAGTGAAATTGTGCCTCAGCTACAGGAAGGGTGGGGGTAGAGGAGGGAGGGAAATAATATGATTCTT